>NW_011967116.1:346362-397415 GCF_000949405.1 Vollenhovia emeryi | reverse complement strand
TCTCTCTCTCTCTCTCTCTCTCTCTCTCGATAATCTCGATAACATATGCAACAGAATATCGGTCGTTGTAAAATCTAGATGCAAAATTCTATAAATTACTTATGCACGCGTTTTGATACATGCACGTGCACGACAGAAATTTTAACCGGAATGTCACGTGCGATGAAAGGTCGAAATATATAATGAAATCGTCAACTAATTCTATTTCAACGACACAGTTCGTTCGAAAAACCCGTTAACACCGGAGCGAAGAGACAACTATCGACGGTATTAATTTCTACTATTTAAATACCCTACGTACGTGGCTTCGAAAAAAAAGAGACGAAGAGGGAAGGAGTAAATTGATTTGCAAAATGACTGGAATTCAGTCATTTGCGCCTTCCGATAAAAGTCGTGGGGAAATTTCAGAAAATGCAACATTATGAATTTGAATAATTTAAAAAAAAAATACAAACCAATCGTCACGCGTGCTTTGATAAGTTCGGGTGTTAATAATAGTTTTATGCGTTTCATACGTTTCTCGTGTTTGACAAAAGAAATAAATTAATAATTCTAAAATGCGACGTCCGACGACGCAGATTGAAGCTTCTGATTACCCGGCGCGCTCACAGGAACGCGAAGCTAATTATACATAACACAGCCTCATTATCCTTTGTCTCTTTCGGATACAAGAAACTGCGCTTAACACCTGCAACAACGCAGCTGCTCCCATTCCGCATCACACACGCCAGCTTTGTATTTACCAATATAATATGTAATAATATAGGGGAGAGTTGCCAAGTGCGTACCACTTAAGATTTTATTTATTATATATCCCATTTGGTACCGATTTGTACACAACAACCGTTGAAAAGTGTTGATCGATGTTTCAGGCATCTATTATTGCATGTTTAACGTTTCCCTAATTATCCCTAAATTAGTTTGTTATAAGTCTTTTTGTAACGTGTTGCAAAAGGTACGATTTAGGAAACCGGTTGCCTAAATAGTCAAATTTATGAGTGAAAATAATAAAAAGTCGAGTAAACGGTATAAGATTGATATAAGAATTCACTGTGATACTTATTTTATTAATAATTTATCTAAAAAAGTCAAATATTTAATAATTAAAAAATAATAATTAACGATAATGGCAAGGACGTTAAAATGCAATTAGCTTAAAGTTATTTTTGCAATCACGCTTACATCGTTTATTGTTTATAAAATCGTACCGATTACGAGATAGGAAACCTTGTGGTGGTACGATTTAGGAAACTTGATGGATTTTATAAAAATATTAATCTAATCCTTATAATAATTGTAAATGTAAGATATTCTGCAATAAACCTTACACGAAAAATGAAAAATTTATAATAAATTGACATAGTTACGTTACAATCAGCTATACGAATTGATGAAAAATTAACCTCAGTTATACCTGCATTTTTTAAATGTTGTTAGCATTCACAAAATAAGATGAATCATGTTAATTTTTCTCTCTATATTACTTACTTTTCATTGATTTCATATTGTTATTACTAAATGTTGCTTATGTTAAGTAATAATATGAAATATTGACGAGGTACGCATTCGGCAACTCTCCCCTAAGAGCATCGCAATCATTTGACAGTAGGGTAGTTTTCTTAACTATAATAACAAAGTTTCAAACGGACAATTAAAATAATTTAGAAAGTAGCTTGTCCAAACATGTTATATTAAACATGTAAAAGCAATAATCTTGAAACTGTGCACTCTCAATGAAACTTTTAAGCGCTAAATATAAGACGTGAAGGCATCGAGATTATATTCGTTTCTGTTTTCCCAGTCTTGGTCCAAGATATATATACAAAAAAATACTGAATTTCTTGAATGCTCGTCAGTCTTCATAAGCGCTGTAACGTAACGAATTGAAGAGATGCGCGAGTATCAATTTCTTATTTGCCATTCTATTGTTTTCCGATAAAACGCTGCACCACGTTCCGGGAACATCCGCACGAATGTCGTATCCTATTATTATAGATTTCTGCATACCGAACCGTAAAGAAGTAAACGTTTGCGTCGGTGGTTGTTTATCGGCCCGCATTTATCGGCCGGGCACATCTATTATTAGAGCCATACCGTAGCACACACATGTAGCACACCGAATCAAGTTTGTTGCGTCGCGATCTCGATCGCGACGCAACGAATACGTCGAAGACCCACGCGAGATACGACACCGCTTATACACAAAAGTGTAAAAACGAAATCGAAATACAACGGAGAAACCTTGAAGGATTTAAAAGTGGACAGAATGCCCTCCACATCGTGGATCGTAACGCCTTAACATATCCGTAACGAAGATTACTTTTATAGCCTAAGCGATATTGATTTTTCTGCTCAGGTTTTCGTTTTCTATCCGCACGCGCTACAACGAGATCAGCTGATATTAATTTCTAATAGAAAAGTTAAAATGTTACGCAAATTATTTAAAACTGTTTGTTTTAATAATGACTTCAATAGACGGAATTATTTCGTTTGAAAGAGATTGAATGTAGAGGAAAGTCCTTTATTATGAGATAGTGGGTTCTCAACGTCCAAATTAAATCGCAAATCTTTTTTCGCAACGACTACACGATCTAACAATCAATTTTCCACTAAACAGACTTCACTCCAAGGGCAATAAATTCATGCTGGAACCAACAGACGGTGCCTATTGATTTAGCGGAAACCCCGCTATCTCATATTAGGTGCCTATCTCATAATAAGGGACTACCTCTAATTGTAGGTCTGCGTCAAGAGAACTAGTCTCACGCGGAGATTCGAAGTTACTTAATTAGTATTCTAACATCGTGCGGTGGAATCATCACGCGCTTCTAACAAATGATAACGGCGATAATTAAAGAGCTTTTCTCTCGTCCCTATTAATCTCTAGACGTGGTTTAAATTTGCACAAGTATACAATACTTTTTTTTACATTTGTACGATGCAATCGCAATGAAGAAATGTAATGCGAATGTGTGCGCGTGCTGTCGCGATTTGAGCACTTAAATGGCGATTGGCACTTCCTGATCTCGACTGAACGCGAGTTGGTCGTCCTGGATTAACTTGAACACAAAGACGATTATGCACACACTTCCGGCCACCGAGCATTATATTTTTAATCGGACGTTCTCCGATCCTTCGGCGATCGCTTCGAGAAATTGCGGTTCCTCGTGACAACCGTGATAAGTTCCGACCGGGCGATTCGATTGTCTTCGAAAGGGTTTCGCGCTGATTACACAGAATGATTCGCCGAAGGGTAACTCGACCCCTTTCGACGCGTGTCGTCGTAGAGAACTTTCTCAGCCGATCTGTCTGCTCGCGCGATCAACTGGCGCGTACATTTCGTTCGCGCAAGCAAATACTGCTATACTGTTAGAAGTAGATCTATCACACATGTGTGAATATTAACACGTCACACGCTTGAAATGTGTTAATATTAATGCGTCACACATACTTAATGCATAATTTTTCAAACGTCATGCATTATCCTCTTAATATGCGCATGTGAAATGCATTAGAGAATGTGTGTAAATCACACACTTCAATGTGTGGATTTTATCAAACATCTAATAATGTTTGAAATAGTCAAACATCGTAATATTCACACATGTGTAATATTTCTACACGTTTGAATATAACACACTTTGGGAAAATTCACACACTGAGTATAGTAACGCACTTACTAGTCACACACTGATCAGTCACATACTGCAACTACCCCAGACAACATCGTGCGAAATCAGTGCTCGTTGTAGATATCCTACCGTGTGTTATCCCATCCGTTTTGTGCTTCGGACGATCGTGAATAAAGTGCCTTCAAGTCTAGATTGTGTCCTATTGCTAACATCTCGGAAACCTCGTTCTTCCTCTTTATTTCTGATTCATGCTCTTTCCGCTAACCTCCCGTTTCCCTAACCTAACCTAACCTAACCTAACCTAACCTAACTTCCCACTTGGATCGCATCATATAATGTAATTAGTTGTTTTAAACGGCAAGAAACGTGTAAAGAGTGCTTTCATCAAATTACATATGTGTATAATAGTAAAACACTTGGATTTGCAATGTAGTGCAATCTTTTTACACATTTATTGGCACCTTGAAAATCACACACCTAAATAAGTTATACACCTCCATTTGTGTGAAAAGTCACACACGCCAATAAAATCAAACATCCATTCGTGCATGAAAAAGTCACACACTTACAGAGGTCTTGAAACGGCGGACACACATCACATGCGATAAAGTGTGTGATATTCACACACTGCTTCTAAAAGTGATATTTCCATATTTTTATCGCGGGTTTTTAACACATGGTTCAACACGATTCGTATGCGTACCATTTGCAAGGTGTCAGCCTCGCGAGAAATCTCGATCGACATCGCTATCAGTGTGCGCCTACATTTGTCATGCGCTCGTTGACCTTAAATTTCTTACGTCCTAAACTTGCAACCTTTATCGACGCAAACAGACGGAAGTAAACGGGCAATGCGTCAGCGTGACATATTGGAGTTGCGGAGAGGGTCTCGCGATGGCTCGCGCGGTAAATGCGCTGTTAAATTAGACACATCGAATCGGATTTTATGAATCTGAGTATCGGAATGGCATTTAGATAGAATGCAATCGACTTCGAAAGATTCGATCGCGATTGCGTATAGTCGCGCTCAGTTTTAGTAATGAAAGGCCAATTTTATTTCTAACTGTATGACTAGCCGTCGAAAAGAAAATTAACTCAAAATCAAATGAAAGTACGCGTTTCTCGCGTTGCATTTCTTTCCGTTTCGTTTTATTCAATTTAATATCTAACTTCAGGATATTCTCTCGTAGATGAGCAAGAGCAAAATTGTCAATTCTTTTTTTAATCAAATGAAGAACAAAGCTGTATTGCTTATTTGTCGTACGCAAAAGTTGAATTCTTGAAAATTCTTTCTACCATTAACAAATTGTTATATTTCTCAAATAAATATTTTTCTCGTTTTATTTATAGATTTCAATGAAATCGTTTGACCAAAATGTTTCGGAATAAAATGTGTCTTTCGTTTGACTGCGGGATCTGATATTTTCCGCTCAGAGTTGGAACGTTCCATTTGCGCGGTATCAAACATTCGACGCTTGGTTGTACGTTCTACTTTCTAAACTGATGTCATTTTTAACTGGATAACTCGCCAAACTAAGCGGTTAATTAACAAGAAACCCGATCTGCGCCCGGTTATTTAGTACTCGCGTCCAGCGGCGATTGTTATTGTCTTTTGCTGATCGATCGGGAATTTGAAGCCACCCCAGGGAATTACAATGGCGATTCATTGCAACCTCGCCACGCCGGCAATTAGGCGCGAATCGTTATTCCCTTGCGCGTTACATCGCCATTGAATCGTCCACCGATCTGGTTTATGTATTTTGTATCTTGTGTCAACATTAGGGAATATCATATCATATGTCATAAAAAGCGTAACCACTGTCGATGTCGCGAGCAGGATCATGTTAATTTCACGATTGCAGAGTCCCATGTCGCGCATTAATTCACGAGCGAGATATTACTCGCCTGATAATTAGTGGACAGTTCATAACTGAAGTTTCGTATTAATTTCCTACCATTTTATATAATTTCAATTAAGAGAAGTCTGCTAATATAAAGGATAATATGTTATGTGGAATATACAATTATATTGTTCTGCATATTATTTTAAATACCGACGTAAGAAGAAACTCTGAAGATTTTTAATCTCTTGCCAATTAATATAACATTTAATGCGATAGTTGCGCACGAAGGTAAAAATTTGAGCCAGCGAACTGCACTGGAACTGGCAAAACTTTTTATTCGGCGTCCCCGATTTTCTAGTCGACTTCTTTATGCCTTTGATTCGGCAAATTGAACTAACAACCCGAGGCATTTTTTATTTGACGAACCAAATTAACAATCTGGTAGGAATAGAAGTTATTGATCGCACGATCTTCTGTCGCGTGAGAGTAGCAATTATCCTAATTTTAATCTGAATAAAATGACGGTAATCCTTTAATCTAATCAGGATTATGAAAGGATACGATCTTAGTCTACAGTATAATAGCGCGTGCGGCTGATTGATTTATATATCAGACCTTTCACAAACCGCCTGTTACTGAATGCGTCTTAATATAAAGGAAACACGAGGCAAAGCAAATGGAAATCGAGTCTGTTATCAAGAGGACGTTGTTATCAAACGTAACCGCATTGACATAAGAAGGAGAGGGCGGAAGATTACCAGAGAACTATGTTACCCCCCCCCCCCCAGAGATGGTCTTAATCGATTCTCCCCTACTTTCCACGACCCGCCGGATAGCTCTTTATTGACGTAAGGGCCGAAAATATACGCGGAGAAAGATTTCAGTATATCGTCGGTATTTCGGTAAAGGAAAACGACGCCGATTTTCCGAGGCCAGCGGCGGCAATTCGACCGGAGCTGCGGTCTCGAGCGCTTCGCTGTGCTCCCTCGAAATTCCCGCCTTTTATTTCTCGCTCCCGAGAAAGGGCCATTCACTTTCGTAAATTGCCGCGCGAATAGCGCAACAGATATAAATTATTGCGAGTGCACCCGCGGTGGTTCTATTTACGCGAACGCTCGAATTTAAAACGGAGGTCGATTGATTCTACCTGATTCTACCGGCCGTCCTTCCGACTCCAACGCAGGCCGGGGCTGTGAGTCCGAGCACGAACGTCACGACCGTGTAACGCGCGCATCTGGATCCAGCATGCGCTCGTCGATATCATGGCACGTGCGGTCCCTCGGCTCTCGCTTCGCGCGCGCGAGGGCCAGGTGCACCGCGTGGTGCACTCGCTTGATCTCATCCTCGCGGCGCGCACTGATTACGTGGTAAAGCGTATTACTGCGTCTCCGCGGGAGCAGCGAGGCGCGGCGGCGGATGAGTTATCGCCGGGGCGAGAACAACCCCGCTTCGAGCCATCGAGGCGAGCTATCGACCGTTCGTCCGACGTCGATTCTTACATCCATCGCGGATTTACGACCGGTGACCTGATTCCGCGCGCGCGCGAAACGAAACGGGAACGAATCTCCGTGGGCGACGGAAGTATTAGCTGATCGGCGCGTTTTCGCGCGCGAGGGTGAGAAAGAGAGAGAAAGAGGGGGGAGGAAGGGATGAAGTTAATATTGAGTGCGTTCCGGCAAGACACTGGGCGCATCCAGAAGCACGACCGCTCGAACTGAGCGCTCAGTGAGCTCTTGGATCCGATTGATATATTTTTTAATCTATAAAAGAATATGCCATTCAGATACAAGAGCTCACTGAGCGCTCAGTGAGCGGTTGTGCTTCTGGATGCACCCACTGCTACCGTAGAGCTACAGTTTCTTTTTTGCTACAATTGTAGCGGCCATACTTGCATTAGCGTGCACCTCAAAATTGTATTTTAATTGTAAGGGTCGCGTTTACCAATTAATTGAAACCGATAGAATGGAAAATATTGAAGATTGGCTCACGAATGACATATTGTTCGATGATTCATCAAGTGAAAGCAATAATGAAGAGGAAGAAGTTCCGCTACAGTTGTAGCAGAAAGTTTTGCCGAAACGCACGCATTATGCATTTGTCCGCGCGGGAGTGGTGTCTTATTTGCGCGCGATACGCATTCCGCATTGGCGTTGAATCTCTCCGACGCGACAAATATTGGGTCAATAATTTCGTGCGCAAGAGGAGTTTACGTTGACCAAATTATATCTGTGTATGCTGAATTATCGCGTTCATAAGATCCTTAAACTTGAGGCAAATGAATCGCGAGATGAAGAAATAATTGAGCAAGCATTTAATCTCGATCCAGGCAGCAGTTCTCATAATTACACTCTTACATTTTTTAATCGTAGTTATGTATCTTTGTTACAATTGCGCACCCTCGATCCGGGGATTTTTCTGCCTGTGCGCGCTTTGCGATTATATTTAACGAATTAGAAATGCATACTTGATCGGCTGATTCTTGAGGTTTATTTTGCAATAGATGAATAAATATTTAAATGTTTTTTTTATGTAAACCAACATATAATTAAAGAATGATTGCGTTTCGGCAAAACTTTCCGCTACAACTGTAGCGGTCGCCATTTTTCATAATTGCTCAAGGATTGCTAGGAACAATACGTCATTCATGAGCCAATGTTCCATATTTTCCATTCTATTCGTTTCAATTAATTGGTTGAAACGCGATTCTTACAATTAAAATACAATTTTGAGGTAATGCACGCTAATGTAAGTATGGCGCCGCTACGATTGTAGCAAAAAAGCTGTGGCGCTACAGTAGTATGTGTCTTGCCGGAACGCACTCAATCTTTACCATTGAAAAAAAGAGAGATGCTGGGGAAAACAAAGAGGGAGCGGAAAAAATTGTGAACTCTCGAGACAGAAGGTGGGAAATTTCTTGTCCGCGTGAACATTTCCGTATTACCGCGGAGATCTTTCGCGAAGCGTAAAATTCCACCTACGTCGAACGTCGTATTCGTTTGAGGAAGTCGCGGAAAGAAAGGGACGGTTCACCGTAAATTGAATAAAACCACCCGCGCCCGTCAAGTATCGTCGTGAATTAGCTGACAATTCGCGGATCTTCTTCGGATTAAACGTGCTTTTGAATCTCGATGTAAGGATGTTCCTTCGTTGAGCTATCGGCCACGGTATCGCTTTTTCTCCCAACAACTCGCGTAATGTCTATATAATTCTTACGCGTAAAAATCGGTGGAAACACAAATATCTCGTTATTGCTCTTGCAGAAGTTTCGCAATTGCGAACCGACTATCGAGAAGTTTCCAGAGCGAGCTGGTTAGGCGACCAAAGTCGCACAGAGCGACATGCATATGCACGCCGTAATAATTACATCGAAAACGTTTCAGGTTCGCGAGCATGGAACTCAATTACAGCGAAATAATGTGGCACGGAAATACCGTAGCGTAGCTTTTACTAATTAATTTAATTGATTTCACTACGAATGTATGCTTAATATCTTCCGTACGAGCAATAAATATTAATAATCGGCATTAATAATCTTGTCTTCGCCGATAAATTTCAGCTACAATAATTATAATTTAAATTTTTGTTATTTAAATTACTTTCGTTCTCACGTGCCGTGCGGGCTCTTGAATCCCCGCACGAGAGTTTTATACGTTCTACGTTATTAACGCAACATATATAATATAATTCCAACAAAATATATTTTCGTATCCATATTGCGCCTCTTCCTCCGTGTGTACCACGTAAAATGACATTTATGGCCTCGCCATAAATGTCCAATTAACATTTTATGTGCTCGCAACGCGATGTTTATCATATGCTGGGAAAATAAATGTGTTTTAAACTTGCATACGTACAAATGCATTATAGATCATTGTAATTATCAAACGCCGTCACAAATCACGAATTACATCGGGCAGCACGTAACGTATTTTCGTTTATTTCGCCGAGGCATGAAACGGAAATAAAATAGCCTTACGCGACGCCATGGCCAATAACGGATTAACGTAAATTGGAGCGATGTAAAATATTTTTAAAAAATGAAAAAAAAAGGAAGAATGACGCTTTCACCGTGTTCGTATTTTGCGCAGCTCATACAGATAACACCCGGTTTTGCGCCATTATATTCCCCGCTCGATTCAATTTCGGCTATTTTTCGAAAGCCGGGGTTTGATGAGCGAGGAATAATGGCATTCGTGTACCGTCCATTGTTGCGCGAACGCCAGCGTTTTTCGTCGGGGCGACCAATAAAGAGATCCAAGTTTTTTCGTTCGCAGATGGTATTTTTTGCACACCGACGCAGTCAATCCCGCGAATATATCTTGATAAACGTATTTGGCGTGATATCGATTGAATTAGATATATCGTCTTATGCGCGGAAGTTTCTCCGCCATTGGCAGCCGTTGTCTAATCCTGTCGACTTGCCGGAGCATAATGAAGCGAGAATTATCGCCGAATTATCGGCGCTCGCGACATCGTCCAAAGACAAGTTGCCAAGACAATTCGCGGGAGAATCCCAGCGCGTAAAGTTTTAGCTCTAATTCTCGTGTCGCTGTTACGCGGCGTCCACAATAAAATCCATATGGGGATGCTGGAGTGGTTCTACACTTTTTGCACCTTTTGCTCCTAGAACTGTCAGGAAAACATTTGCGTACTACACAAATTGTGCACAGACCGACAGTGTCCCACTATTCGGACCATGGTGTTCTCCGATTTACTCCGAATAGTGGGACACTTTCGATCTGTACGCATAAGCCTTATAATTTGTGTATTACACAAATGTTTTCATGAATTGACAATTCTAGATGCAAAAAGTGCAAAAGGTGCAAAATCACTCCAGTATCCCCTTAAAAATGACCAATTCTTATTGTAGACGCCGCATTATCGCGCCCGAACGGTATATTAAAGAAAACTTAAATAGATCTCCGTACTCTCCGTTCGCGCCTTTCGGGTGTTGCCTGTTTTCAACTCGCTTCTAGGGAAATCCTCATTTTTTCAGCCTGTTTTCCGAGCCTTCCAGGTTGTTAGTATGCGCATTTTAAAAGCCACGATGTATTTTTGTGAGGATAAAATACGTGCGTACGCGTATCGCTGTTAACGCAGGTTAATAACGAGTTAAGTAGAATGTTGAGAGCAAATTTGACCATTCGCAGCGCAAACAGCCGCGGTAACGAGTTCGTGAAAATTTCACCTGAAATTTCGAGGGGTGAGAGAAGCCCGGGCTCGTCCTCGCCGGAAACGAATGGTCCTCGAGAAAGATGCGGCAAAGTCCGCGACATCTCGACCCACTTCCTTTAATACGGGATGTTCTTTGTAACGGTCGGACTTTTTCTCCGGAAAAGAATCTGGTTTCGCTGGCAACCGCGGGTAAATATTAAATCGTTTTTCGCCAAGATATACAAAGCGAGGTACGGTGAATAATTCGCACCAGTTGAACTGTAAACTTCATAATTAATCAACTCGCGGAGCAAATGTTAAATTATTCGCGGTACTCTTATAAATCGGACACAATAACGTTTCGTAAAAATGAAATTTGTATTTCCTCTTCGTTCTTTATTCAAGTGATTCGCGCTATTTATTGTAATAAAATCATGTTCTCTCGATACCGTGATCGAGCGCGATTAAAGCACAAAAGCGGCAAACAAATATTACGTTTTGTATAAAAATTGAATGGTATTTTAATTCACATGGCACGGACGCCCGACTATTGAATTTATTTCGTTCCACAATTATGACCTTAAACGATATTACTTATATTACTGGGCTTCAACGGCAAATTATCTATCTTATTTAGTGCGCATGAACTCCCTCTTTCTCTTTCTCTCTATACCGAGTTGCAGTTCAAACTTCATCCAGTAAACACATAGTTCGAAATTGTAACGGCATAGGGGGCGAAAGCCAACAAAGTCCGCGGAGCTCGGAGCAACAAGATAGTTAACAAACAGCGGGAGTAATGCATTAACGTTACGAGAGAACGCGAGAAGATAACGTAGTTCGCAGTCTAAAATCGAGTCAGTCGGGGGAAAACAAGCCGGCAGAAGTTGGCCGATCCAGTTGATAGATAAGAAGCGATAACCCTGCCGGCGGATATTTTCCATCGCTTTGTCGCTAGCAAACCGGCGAGCTCGTAGAAAAGAATCCGAATTACCGGAAGGAATCTCCGAGCCGGCGAAGGGGGATGATCTTCTCTACGATAAATCGCGAGACGCGGTCTACCTTTTCTTGCGGCGGAAAAGAGAAATTGCGCGCACGCGGCCGGAAAGAAAGGACTCGTTGTGCGATATATGAAAGGGAGGCCACCTCTATTGTTTCACCTGCTTCATTTACACGGCGGAATTCGCCGCTTTCGGCGACAGCGAGACGGCGAACGTTGCCTCACTGGCAAGAACCGGGTTAAATCTCCCTTTCGAGTCAAGTGGCAAATGATACGAAAATATTAATCATTGCTTAAGGGGAGCCTAAAGTCGCTGACGAACTCGGTCAGTGTCGATAAGATGGAAGACGGAATTACAAACGTCAATTATCGACATTTTTAATTCCAATTAAGTTGTACTCGATCCGAGAAATACTGCTATACTGCTCTTTTTCTCTTCTTCTAGACTTGGATTTCTGGACTTACGTTTATTACAAGTTATCTTTTTTTCTAGGCTTAAATTGCACGCTATTTGCTTGATACAAGAATGTGGCAATAAATATATACAAAATGAGACCAGAATACTCTAGGGACAACATATAAGAACAATAGCGTGCAATTAGAACTAAGCCTAGAAAAAAGATAACTTGTAATAAACGCAAGTCCAGAAATCCAAGTATAGAAGAAGAAAAAAAGAGCAGTAGGGCGTGTAGACATAGCTTTGTATTTTGTCGTCAAGTGTACCAAAAATTAGTAAAATTTTAAATTTTGTTTCGTTTTTTATATAAAGTCGACCAGCATAGTCTAGATTTTACTGCATACGTTAATTCCGTAAAACAGTTTTGCATTTCTATAAAGCCAATTGAAAGATTACTTGTAACAAAGAATGTCGGTAAAACAGACGGCTTTAGGATCCCCTTAAGAAACGTAGCTGTCATAGGGTCAGAGCACACAGCAACGTAATAGCTTACGACAAAGACGCAAGCGTAAAGGCAGATAGCGCACAAGCTTTGGCGTAAATGTAACGTCATACGTAATTGGAGGTAAATGCGACATATGCCAAAGCTTGTGCGTCTTGGTCGTAAGCTATTACGTTGCTTTGTGCTCTGACCCTTGCCCTCAGCTTTACGTTACGCGAATACGTGTACTTGTAACGGCATGCGAAATGAAGAAAATTGTTATCGTTCGCGTCATATATTTTTCGTGTACACTCGCGTGGCAGTTGCACATGAGAAAAGAGGGCACGGGGAGTCGCGCGAAAATAACCGCACGCACTTGGGCTTTCTTTTTAGTTTGATGCAGCGCGTCGCCTCCCCGGGGATCGAGAGGATTGATAACGCCCCGTGGAGTTATCGTTGGAAGAACCTGCCGCGCGGCTGCGTGATTTCGTTTTTATCCGACGGCATCCTTCGTGCGCCTCCTTTATCTCGCGGCCAACAGATTTGAATTATCGCGCCGCCGTAAATCTCACCGGCGTCACCGAATCCGTGAAAATTTAATTGTGCAACGCGATGCTTTGGGAACGCTGTCTAATCGATACCCTAAAACACTCGAAGGAACGTTATAGAACGTCCAATTATTATTACCCGAGGGAACTTAATATCACCTCGGGGACACCGTTTAACTAATGGCACGGTCCAGGCGGTGATTAATGGGGCCGCAAAGTTTGCGAAGTTGCACATTGAAAGCAATTGTGACGTGTCACCGCGTGTACACGGCACGCATCGCGACGCTGGTCGTCTCGGGATTCTTGCGGGCGAAGCAATATTGCGACGAATCTTCGTGCACGACTGCCGCGAATTACAGAGCGATAAAACTGTGACCATTAAACACGAAAGTTTGCAAGCCAAACACCCGCGTCTTCAACGCAGCTCCACACACCGCTGCATGTTATAGAGAGACAAAGTGCTTAGAGAACTCGAACGATGTAGCGGATTTGTTAAACTTCAAAACCGCATTATATTGTTCATTTGAAAAGCAAAAGGTCGCGATGAGATTTTCAGTTCTAAATTAAATGTTAATAGGATGATTCTGCACTTTTTGCTCCTAGAACTGTCAATTTGTGAAAACATTTGTGTGATATACAAATTATGTGGGTTTTGTGTATAGATCGACAGTGTCCCCCCCTAAAAAAAACAACTTATTAACAGCATCAGTAACTGATAATGTTGAATCAGTAACTTGTGGCGTTCTATCAGTGACTGATTACGAGAGCTACTGGTAACGTTCCTTAGTTAACGTCCAGTTGTAATGATAAGTTTCTACATCACTCTGAAAAAAGAAATACATTGTGCAAATATTTATCAATATTTGATGAAAGGTCTCCATTTTTGCTCATGTTATTTGAAATATGTACGCATAACTCCAGCATTTCAAGTTTCATTCAGATTTCGTCACATAATTTGCTATATATTTTCCTATCGTTAGATGCTGCTCTCTGATTTAGTCCGGAAAGTGGGACACTTTCGATCTGCACGTATAAGCCTTATAATTTGTGTATTACACAATTAAATGTTTTTATGAATTGACGGTTCTGGGAGCAAAAAGTGCACGAAGTGCAGAACCACTTCAGCGTCTCCGTACAAGCAACAAGATATTCAATATTTAAATTTTAGTACAGCGGTTAATAAAGCAATTATTCATTTGCCTTTCAACTATCGATAAAATTAATCGTTCCTTGAGCGTCGATAATTTTGAGCGCATCGCAGGTTCTCGGTATTTTCGAGAGCTGCTCCTGCACAGGAGCAGTCATCTTTAAGCGCGATATAACGCAGCCCTAAATTCTCAGGCTCGTTTAAACCTAATGCGCCGTGGAACACGTTTGTTCCTTAAATCGTCGTCTCCTCGCTTAAACTCCTGGAACGTAGCGATGCGCTGTACACGTATGGGAAAGGGAGCCGCCGATAAATTTATTGACGCACGTAGGGCAGAGTAGCCGCAGTCGTGCATTATAAATTTTCACGCCGAGCATTTCCGATAGACTGTAGCTGGGCTTGCTGCATCTCTCGTCTCTCTGTGATCCGAATCGAGGGTTTAGAGCAAAGTCCAATAGAAGCGCCGGAACTATGCGCGAAGAAAAGTCCCGCTCTGCATACCGTCGTCTTTGCGAGTTCACTCGATACGGTATTACATTTGTCGTACGACAAATTTTTCAAGCGTGCTGATCATGGGCGTATCCAGACTTTTGTCTAGGGGGGGAGGGGCAGAACAGGATTCACCCGTAGGCGAATTATGCAGCATAAATTAAATTACGTACTTACAAAAAAACTTTTTTATTTATATAAAATTAATTTTCTGGAGTCCTCGGCAAATCTATTAATTATATTATTCGTAATCTCAATGGGGATCCCGTTGAGTCTGGGGGGGGGCATCTGCCCCCCCCTGCCCCCCTGGATACGCCCATGGTGCTGATTGGTTGCTGGATAGACAATTTCTAGATACTAGAGAATTTTACTATCCTGCAGCCAATCAACACGCTTAAAAAATTTGTCGTATGATAAGTGTAAAGGCGTGTGTCCACTATAGTGGACACACGCCTGGCATATATGCCAAAACTTGGTCCAAATTTTAATTTCGAGAAATGTGTAGCCAATTAAGTTGTAGCTATTCCATAAAAGCTGCAAGTTGATTGGCTACACATTTCTCGAAACTGGAACTTGGACAAAGTTCTAGCATCGTGGACACAGGCTTTAATACCAGCCTAATGATGCGAGTCCTTCGACAATACCGAATTATTTCCAAGCTTCTCGCGACGGCAGAGCTGAACTCACCTGGATGTTTCGTTTAAATGCATGGAAACGTAGAAGGATACACGCTCTTGAATAAAAATTCGTAACGGCTGCGTTAACCGTTCAATTAATATCTGGAATTAGATGTTATTCCGACATTTACGTGCAACCGGAAATAAAATATTTCTAGCCCTCTGGGTTGGGGAAATTTCGCGATGGCCGATTTGGCGTGGCCGTCCCTCGGGCACCAAAGTTATTCCTCGGTAGGATTTCTCGCAGTTTCGGGGAATGAGCGAAATCGATGTCCTACATTTAGCAGGAAAACGCGCGCGCGATCCACTCGGAAATGTTCCAAGGTGCCGACGTATATATTTCCCGAAGTACTGATTGCCAGTAGAGACTTTCGCAGAGAAGTCTCGTCGCCCCGGCCCGTCCTGTGTGACAGTAAATCGAATTTATTTCGTGTTCTAAGCTCCCCGTCGATCGAATTTCGACCCAAGTTTCACGAAGAAAAATCGCCACGCTGACGCCGGTAACCCTTAACCCTTTCTCGCCCGCATCACGAGTAAAGTACGTTATCGCGGGGCTGAATAAATCCTTGCGGAAAGTTGGCGCAAGACTTAGGGACCAAATAGGATGTACTCCGTTAAATTAATTTTGCTTTCGCCCGAACTCTTGTCGGACCGAGGGACCGTCCATAGGATTTTCCATAGAAACGCGTAATAGTTTAATACCGCAATTTTCTGAAACTCTTTTATCATCCAGAAAAAAAGATTTATTTAGGTTAAACAAATGAGATGCGTTGGAATCACGTTTCTTTGGATTTACTAAAATTTTTTTATTTACTTCCACTAAAACATTTGCTAGATTTGAAGAAATGGAAATAAATTTTCTTAGAAATTGCCGCCTTAATGAAATAAAATGTTGGTTAAGGTAAAGAAATTATTTCTTTGAAATTGAATAGAACTCCAGTACGGTCAAAATTCAATGAAACTTTTTTCTGGTTGATATTGATCGCGCGCTCGAATTGATTTCGGAATATTAACGGTGAATGTTGCGAGCGTGCGGTAATTCCGCCGACAATTAAGCCGCAATTTTGGATTCGTATCTCCAAATTGCGCTGCCCGCACGGCACGTGCGTATGAACGACCGGATTACGCGTACTCGCGCAAAATAGCCAAACGGTTTCGCCCCGGCGCTGACGAGTGGGCGAATCTTTGCCGAGCGGTAGCGACAAATCAATAACCAATACTCTGCGATCGGATCGTCCATCATCGTATAAATGATGATTGACACGCGGCCACCGCGTCGGGATGTTTACCGAAAATCCGCGTATTAGCACTCGCTGCTAATCCAGGCCAACCGTCCGTACGCCTGTTTGCAATCGAGAGCAACCTCTCGTAGAGCACGTGTCTGTTTTAGTATGTCGATTCGAGTGATGTTCCACGCCGTGTAACGTTTTCGCTCGCAAAACCGTCGAATACTTCGTTAGACAAGCGCGTTCAAACTTGAAACTTCAAACTCATTCCCGAGATATTTTGTCAACGCTCTTTTCATCCACTGGTCGCTTTTTTTCCCACAGATTTTATTATTAATCTAAAAGTCCACTTCTTTTACGGGGATGCTGGAGGGATTCTGCACTTTTTGCACCTTCTGCTCCTAGAACTTTCAATTCATGAAAACATTTGTGTAACATACAAATTGTGTGGCTTTTGTGTACAGACCGACAGTGTTCCACTAATCGGTCTAAATCAGAGAACAGCATGGTATCATTAAATTAAAATTAAGTTTAGAAGCCTAACAAAAAATCTATTCACTCGAATAAGGTAGGTCATAAGTTAGGTAATCTATAATCCCCCCCTAAGGGGATGCTGTGGTGATTCTGCACTTTTTGCATCTTGCTCCTAGAATTTTCAATTCATGAAAACATTTGTGTAACACACAAATTATGTGGCTTTCGTGTACGAACCGGCAGTGTTCCACTAATCGGTCTAAATCAGAGAACAGCATGGTATTATTAAAATTAAGTTTAGAAGCCTAACAAAAAATTTATTCACTCGAATAAGTTAGGTCATAGATTAGATAACTTATAATTCCCCTTAAGGGGATGCTGAGGTGATTCTGCACTTTTTGCACCTTTTGCTCCTAGAACTGTCGATTTATGAAAATATTTGTGCAATTTAAACCTACCTACCACTTATTCGAGGTAATAGATTTTTTGTTAGGCTTCTACACTTAATTTCAATGATACTGTGTTGTTCTCTGATTTAGTCCTATTAGTGGAACACTGCCGGTCTGTACTCAAAACCCACGTAATTTGTATATTACAAAATGTTTTCAGGAATTGACAGTTTTAGATGCAAAACGTGTAAAAGGTGCAAAATCACTCCAGCGTCCCCTTAAAGCTCCTTTGATTAAGAATCTTGCCGCTTTGGTCCTTTGCACGCATTCAATTTAATTGAAGAAAATCTCGATAATTAATTATTTTGTAGCGCAGCGAATGTAAAATTATGTAAAATAACGATACACGCCAAATTTTTTAATCATTTTCACCGTCGATTAATTTTTAGAATAGTTATTATAAAATTGCTTTTATTTTCTACTTATAGTGTTTAACTCGTGATTTTTCGCGCGCTCTCGCAACGGTATTTTACACGAAAACGGCAGATAACTTTGTCGAAGAGAAACGATCCGCCGGACGCCGCGCCGTGTCCGTGCGCGATATACGACCGCGAATTAATGCTGTTTTCGCGATTGTTCGCTAACGTCTGTTCGGGGAGTCAACTCGGCAGTGATTACGCCGCAGTTGACAAAGCTTGTTATGCGGGCTCCGCAAACAGAGTATCATCATCCCGCGCGTATCTGCGACCGTCGCTATCCAACGTGCGCGCGTAATACGTAACGCGAATGGATATCGAGCCGCAGATAATTTCAAAGCGAGTCCTCGAGCGCCGGTGGTGTTGCGTCGCCCGCAATTTCTATTTCGTTTCCCGCGTGTCAAATAATTGCGTATCCGTCCTTTCGCAGAAACCGCGGGGGATCGCGCTCTTTAAAGCTAGTGCTACACTATGCGCGATTCGTGAATAGTGTGGAGGAAAAATTTGTCGATTCGCCAAAATTCGCCAAAAAAAAAACAATTCGTCAAAAAACCGCTCGGCTAGCGAATCACTGCGAATGATACACTGCGAGTCACGAATAGGGTGGTAAATAACAAGGACGTCTAACGAATTTCTGCACTGAAAAAAATTTCTGGTTGAATATGGACGAATCAGATAATTCCTTTAGGATTTACCAGAATTCCTTCAGGATTTACCAGAATTCCTGTAGGATTACAGGAATTCTGGTAAATCCTAAAGGAATTATCTGATTCGTCCATATTCAACCAGAAATTTTTTTCAGTGTGCGAATCACGAATCACTAGTCGCGCATTACGAATTACGTATAGTGTAGCGCTAGCTTAAGAATTGAGATATTCCCATTCACGGCGATCTCTCGCTCGAGATGTGCGCGTCTTCTCGTTACTACAATACCCGACACGATCCACGTAATATAAACAGTTCCATTCTTTGAACATCGTCTCGCATTCAAGATGTATCGGCGAAGTCCGAGGATCCACGGTGGATGTCGGGTGTATTCAAATTTTACTGCTCGCCGAAGCTCAGGGGTTTCCATATCTTTCTTTGTGGGATGTATCCTCTGGATATTCAGTCAGATTCCGTCTGCGATAGTCACGAGGATTCGATTCGAGACGTTCAAAGATTCCTCGCCGTTCGTAGCAGGACGCGAAGCAGAAGAAGCTCTAGAGGGTGTAGTAATTATATAAATGTAAAAGTACATCTATTCTTGGTACGATCCTGCGGAATCTTATTATAAAAAAAAATTGCTATAAAAATATATGATAAAGTCAAATAACTCATAAAAAGTTGGGCGCGCGTTAATAAATCTTTTTGTGGAATTTATATAATATACAGGCAAAGAAAGCTGTTACTTTTAATAAGATGGATATGGCGGATAATCAACCAGGTATGAATATAAATAACATTTCTCTCATACTGAAGTCAGAATGAATAATGAGCGATGGGTTGATGCGACGTATTAATCTTCTAACTGTCAGAGTGCATTTGAAGCTTTTATGAAAATTGATGTTTTGCAATGAGACGCCAAATTAAAAATCAGACCGCAATTTCGAAATATCGCACGGGGGAAAAAAAAGGTATTTTCGCTACCGTAGCCAATTGTGGTTTGTTAAAAATATTTTACTGCCGTAACTATAAACCGCAGCAAATGGTGTGCTGTCGCACCTAACACAATATAGCTTAAAATATTTAAAAATTAAGAAAGATCAAGCAGACTCCAATAATGAGATAAAAAAGACACAACATGGCATATCAGGCAATAGAAGTCAAAGATGTTATGTTGCGAAAAATAAATAGTTAGCAAAATATTTAGCTATTGCAACTAAAGCCAACGGCGTACGATACTATTGTTCCTTGCTTACGAGAACCAATCAGGGTAAGCCCTGAGTCTTAAGGAGATGCTGGAGTGATTCTGCACTTTGGCACCTTTTGCTCCTAGAACTGTCAATTCATGAAAACATTGTGTATAATATACAAAAGGTGCCAAAAGTGCAGAATCACTCCAGCATCCCCTTAAGTCACCCGATCTAAAACTCTGTATCTTTATTGGTTCTCGTAAGCCATCCAGTAGGAAAAATAGTATCGTGCGCCGTTGGCTCAAGTATTAGCTGTCCATATTTTACAACTGAAATTTAAGCCAACGGCATGCGATACTGTTTTTTCTACTGGATGGCTTACGAGAGCCAATCAGGATTTAGCCTTGAGTCATGATCTGATCTAAAACTCTGCTTTCTTATTGGCTTTTGTAAGCCATCCAACAGGAAAACTAGTATCGTGTGCCGGTGGCTTTTGTTGCCACGTTCAGTTGTTAGCTACGGCAGCTACACTTTTCCTCTCGTGCGGAGTTTCGTGAAAATCGCTGCGATGGCCGCGCGCGGGTCCCTCGGATCGTCCTGACGGAAAGGCCCGATGAGCGGACCGGCGGGTCGCGATTTGAAGAGTTAAATTAATATTAACGTGATAATCACCACGATGAAAGATAATTATATCCCTGCGAGGAGCAGGTAGCTCTTAACGAGCTGCGTCGGGGAGTTAAAATTTACCTGCGCGAAACGAGTTTACCGTACGTGCGACCCGGTGCAATTAACCGCCCGGGGAAAGGATGCGGCACACCGGCAATTAATTCAACGCCCGCGAGTTAAAGTCACGACCGAATTTGATCCCCATCGGGGAATCGCGCCCTTCGTCGTACGCGCGCCACGTTATCGTCGTATAGCGAGGCGAAACGACGTGCATTCGTAGCTTCCTTTTTGCCCGCCGCGTATAACGGCCACCGATAATGCACAAACTATGCAGGAAAGCGGATCCGCGCGTACAATGGCGTTGCATAATATCAACATCAATATTGTAGAGACAACTTGAATACAGAATAAATTGAAGCTGCGCGATCCATTTTTCTGCGTTCGCGCGGGCACGGTTTATAAAAGGATCGAGGAAGATGTAGAATATTAAGGAGGGGGAGAGCAATTATTCCGCATCTTTGCATATAGACCGGATCTCTCTTTCGACAATTTTGTGGGTGTATTGTGTACATTTCACATTTCGAGAAATATCGAATAACCTCGCCGTAAAAATTCTTCGTACGATGGGAGCAGAAAGGAAAGGGCGGGAAATAAGATCGAGTGTTTTCAATCCACGAGAGAGAGAGAGAGAGAGGGGGGAGGAGAGAGAGAGAGAGAGAGAGAGAGAGAGAGAGAGAGAGAGAGAGAAAACGCATACGGTGGTTTTACTCGCAAACGGTTTGAGCGGATAGCGCGGATAAGATGAGCAAGCAGAGAGAAGCGAAAGAGACAACAGTATCGTGCGGCGTCGTTCGAAATTCAATATCAATCTTTCAGAAATACAAACATGATCGTATATTAATTGATTATCGCACTCTGATTAAGATATTGTTGCTGTAATTTGCAAATAATCAACGCGTCATTCCATTTGGCATATCTTGCACTGCGATCGCTGTGGCTGGAAGAAAACGCAACGTATAAAAATGCTTCACGATTGTGTGAACGGTGAACTAGCGCGTGTTTGTCCAAGACAATTGAAAATTGACAGAACTTACTTTCGAAACATTACTGTTTCAGCTATTACGAGCGTGTGCTTTTCTTAAGAAAAGAGCATTTTTTGGAATAACAAACGTTTTGAGGGCGAGACGGAAATGATTAATGCGGGCTGCGTGTAAAAGCGCCGCGATCCGCTTTTTAACGTCTACGCTGTCGCGATGGGAGAGCACTCAGCGGTTAAGCTCAGATCAATCGTTCTCTCATTATATGAGAGCTTTTAAAGCTTGCATAAGACCGGAGAAAGCGATCACCCGACGAGGGAGAAGCGACAAGGGGAAACTTCGTATCCAGGAAATGTACTAAAGCAGAATCCTTTAGCTAAGACCTACTTCCGCCGAAAGGGTGTTTTTCTCCCATCGGGAAATAGACGGACGAGAGGGGGGGGGAGGGGAAGAAAAAAGAGGTCGGGTGCTAAGGGATACTCGTAGAATGCGGAGAGGGTGGAGAAAGGCGAGCGAGGTGCATTCTCCAAAGTTTTTCTGGAACTTTGCAATTTTCCCGGCGAGCACCCAATCGAATTTTCCGACTGTAAAGGAGATCGCGCGACTCCCCGCCATTTGATCATCCCGAGGCATCTCTCGACGCCGCGCCGGCGCGCGCATCAGGTATTAAATCGCGAAATTACGGGAATGCTAGAAAGGTCGGACCTCTGCCGCGCTAACTTTCGCGGTGCCGAGAGGGTTTTCGCAACGTTGAAAATTTGATCAGCCGTTCGAGACCCCGTTGGGACGAAAGTTCGACGCTCGAAATCACGGCTCGGGTGCGAAAAATGAGATGCCGAGGTTACATCTCCGTACACCACGTTGGTCGCAACACGGGTCGCGCTTATGCAAAGGGTCGTCTACAATAGATGAAGTAAGTCTGGCGTAAGAAGTAAGAGTAGGAGTAAAGAAATGAATCATTTTCATTTCTTACTCCTGCTTCAGCTCTGACGCTTACACTCGGTGAATTAGAGCGTAGCTCGACCAGTGCTACAAATATTTAAAAAAACATGCCTGTGCTTTAGCTTTTACACTGAAAGGTAAAGATTAAGGTTTTCTCACTTCTTCCTGCTTACTTCCAATGTAGACGGTCCTTAACGTCACTTTCACTGCGGCCCTAAAATTCCCCCGTCAAACATCGGTGAGAAACTTCTCTTCTCATTAATCATCTCTTTATCATGTTTTAATAAAAAGGTGAATACGATCGAGACGTGGAGCATAGAAGTTGATTTTACAATAGAATACGCGTTACAATAGAATCGGTCGCGCAGAACTGAATATTCGATTTGCGACGCTGTTCGTCCAGTCGCAGATCGAACACGAGAGTTGTTGAGTACATGCGAGAGACGCATGTACGATACAATCCTTTTTGGAAAGGAAACAATTGCTAACTGATTGTGCTGCAACGCGAAGGAAACAATGTTTTCCCTGTACGTCGATCAAGTTCTAAGTTATTGCATTCGACGCGTCCACGAGTCAACTTGTTCTAACGTTGACGGACAGAGGAGATGAAGCTGCCCTTTTCCCTCCGCGTGAACTTGATGCTCCCGAGCTTAGCTGCTATCTCAGCTTTTCCTCAATTATAAATGGCCAATTTTCGCCGGAACGCGTGATTTATAAATCCCAATCCCCTAGCAATATTAAAGTTAATTTCGACGCGATTCAAAGGGATGCCTTTCTCCCCTTATTTCCACTTACGTATTTAATAAATTTCCGACGGCGGCGCAGAAATAAACGGCGACAAGTAGCCGCTGGAGTTAGAGGGAGGGCTCCGTCGAGAGGAGGAGGTCAACGGGAGATGGATCGATTTGAAGGAGGATGCGGCGGAGAGCGAGAGACGGGGGAGGAGTCGATTCGGAGGAGGGCCGGTGGAATTTGTTGAAGCGACACTTTTCCCAAGTTTCGTTGCCGATCGATCAGCGTACGAAGTGGACGAAGTACACGCTTGTACTTACCCTTGGGACTTGACCAAATCGAAAGGGAGACGAAAGCCACGAAGACAACGTGCGTCGCGTTAAGCTTATTCTACAATGGACGCAAAAATGCAAGGCCGCAACGCAAGAAATCGACCAATCACAGTCAGGTATGAGAAGAACGATCGACTGTCGTTGGTCGATTACTTGCGTTGCGGCTTAGCGTCTTGCGCTTTGCGTTCATTGTAGAATAAGCTTTATTGCGTGCACGAAGGGAAGTCGCGTCCTTTGCGACGGACCACTTGGCGTGCTCGTCGCGCGTAACGCCGTAACGTGACATTCGCGCTCGAAATACGACGAGTGTCGTTCGTCATATTTGCCGAGATCGTAATAAACGAAGACAGCGGGGAGCGACTGTCAGTGTCGCTCCGCTCTCTCGCCCTCCGCCCTCGTTTCCGGCTGTGATATCTTTGATAGCGTCTCCGAAATGTGACCCAAATCATCTTCAGCTGTGACTGATCTCTCCCCCGATAGGAAAATGTCTCAAATATTATGTAATCATTGCGTCATCTAAGAAGAGGAAATTTCACAATGATTGCATTAAGGCGATTCGCAGCGGTATTGTAGAAACAATATATTTGTAAATGGTATTTGCCCAAGAATTGATAATCTTAATTTAGAGGATAAATCATGGACAATATTATTTCGACATTTATAAGCAAAACTGCCCATCAACACACCTACGTGTAATAAATGTTTAAGAAAGATTTAGCGTGGGACGTGTTTACCGCTGAGCCTGCTTTCATCTCGTCTCGCGTGAATTTTACTTACGAGTATGAGACGCCTCGTAGCGGCAGCTCGTCGTAACGCGACAGAAATTTAATTGTGCAAATATTCTGCCAAGGTAATTCGCCAAAACGCAGCTGTTTTGCTGACATACCGTTTAGAAATACATCGTGTAAATATTTATCAATATTTGATGAAAGGTCTCCATTTCTGCATATTGAAATTTGTACGCATAATTTCAGCATTCCAAGTTTCATCCAGGCTTCGTCACATAATTTTTTAAATTTTTCCTAACGGGGTTGCACAAGGTTGCGTCTCGATTTTACACAATTTCCGGTTTTTCTGTTTAAACGCGCGTTCTGGTCCTAAATGAACGTTTAAACTAGTCGGTCTGTACACAAAAGCCACATAATTTGTATATTACACAAATGTTTTCACGAACTGATAGTTCTAGGAGCAAAAGGTGCAAAAAGTTCAGGATCACTCCGGTATCCCCTTAAGCGGAAAAACCGAAAATTGTATAAAATCGAAACCCGACCTTGTAAGAGATGAGCCGTATTGTCTCTACGATGACGCGATCAGGGTTTCTCACTTGATTTCATTACAATTTAACGTATTCCTACTTTCTTCGAGCGATTTCCGTCTGCGAAATCCGTCGCCACCGATCGTCGTAAAGATGGCGTCTCGCCTCGCTGACGGTGAGCAGCGGTTCGCGGCTAAAACGGCGGTTGAAAACAATTTCCGACATTGACGCTGACCATATTTCAGCGTCTGCTGTCGCGCGGAAGAAAGTATACGCAGTACTTTTGCGGCGCGTGCGGTAATTTATTCTCCTTGCCGGTGGCACGTTTTCCCAGACAAAACCGCCATCGCGGTTGCCGAGCTCTTTTTCAGTAAAAAGGGGGAAAAACCCGAGACACATTCGAGGAAACTTCGTGCGATACTATCCGGTTGAAATCATGACGTTTACAAGAGCGCATTTTTGCATTAATACCTCGCGTTCCGGCAAACGCGTTGAATTTCAAGAAGCCGTCGTTTACGAACGTCAAGCTCGCAGCGGGAATATTAACGTCGAATCAACGTCGAATCGACGTCAATAGGGTGGAAACCGCGTTCCAACCAGTTTTCGAAAATAATTAAAAGTTTCGCAACTTTGTGTTAAATTTTGTATTAAAATTAATTTGTACTTAATTCTGTATTAAATAAGTTAACTTGGCACTTCTCTCCGGTAAAAGTATTCAGAACGTTGAACGTAGTAATTTATTACAAAAAATAAATTTCCAATACTTAATTATATTCGAAAACTGACGGCTGGGACGCGGTTTCGACCCCATTGACGTCGACCCGACGTCGATTCGACGTTAGCGTTCTCACTCGGCTCCGTCATATTCTCGTCGATATATTTGCTTGTGTCAGAATAATTGCAACTATCACACGCGCGATTTTTGTCCTCGTCAGCAGCAAGATTGATCGACAGATCGCTGCGCTGAAACCAAAAGAAACCCCTCGAGAAGGAAGCCCGAAATGCAAATTCAATTAAAAACGCGGCGCACTGGGGATAAACGACCGTCGTTGCATCGCGCATGTCGTTAGCAGCGCGATCGGTGCTTCGCCTTAATCCGCATCTCGCGCGCTCCAACCAGCCGTGCGCGTGTATATCTGAGACGTGAAAAGGAGTTAACTGCCGTCGCGCGCCGACTGTTTGCATAATTCGGTGCGGCATCGGGATTACGTTTCATACGCGACGGAAACGAGGAGTTTGAGTTGCAAATGGGTCAGTCCGATGGTCGTGCATTTACACACGTACACGCGTGATTTTATTTGCCGACCGTTCCCGATTGCGTTACCACGCGCACGGAGGTCGATCGATAGACGTGCTCCTCTCGTCCGCGCGCATCGCGCGGACCCAGGAGGAAACCACGAGGAGAGAAGCGCGATGCCGTCCCGAAGGCGGCGTCGCGCGCGGGCCAGCACAGTATAACCATAGTACAACTGGTAGGTTCACTCTCCGTCGGCCCCTTTGATCTTTGCGGTCCCGATCACGTGGTATTCCGCCATTGCTTTGATCGGGAATCCAGCGGCGCGTGTGTGTGCGTGCTCATCAAAGCCACACTACCACACATACAACTACGTGAAAACGTGTACAAACTTTAGAACGAGATAGCTGGTGTTGAACAGTAGCCTCATCTTTGTCTAGTTAAGTAATGGGGGTAACAGAAGAGTAGGGGAATGATAGAGGTTAAGGGCAGAATGGCTGTCTTATACTGTCTGAGCAGAATGGCTGTCTTATACTCTTAAGACAGCCTTAAGACAATGTTTTATGTTTTAAGCCTTTGTCTTGAGGTAACGCACAATAACTGTCTTATGTCTTAAGGTGATGCTGGAGTCTCTCTGTTTTACCGACATTTTTTATACAAGGATATCTTTTAATTGGCTTTACAGAATTGCAAATTCTTGTACACAATATTGTTCTTGCATGTTATCTCTAGGTCACTCCGGTCTCATTTTGCAGATATAAACTATAGAACTTTTGTATTAAGCAAATATTATCGTCATGTGACAGCTCTACATGCCAAAAATTAATGGAATATTTAGTTTTTTTTTTCGTTTTTTATATAAAGTCGAGTAGGCTGACTTTCATTTTCGTGCGAACTTTAATCGTGTACAAGAATTTGCAATTCTGTAAAGCCAATTAAAAGATATCCTTGTATAAAAAATGTCGGTAAAACAGAACGACCCCAGCATCCCCTTAAGAGTACAGGACAACCATTCTACTCAAGCCCTTAGGGCCTTAGTGTGCGTTACTTTAAAACAAAGATTTAAGACATAAAGCATTGTCTTAAGACATAACAGTTATTGTGTGTTACCTCAAGACAAAGGCTTAAAACATAAAACATTGTCTTAAGGCTGTCTTAAGAGTATAAGACAGCCATTCTGCTCAGGCCCTAAACGGTACGGCGACGATAACGATGAATGGCGGTGATCAGTGGTCTTGCGAGCGTGCCCCAACAAGCGACGGAGGTTCAGACAGCGGCGACCGAGGCCGCAGCCGAGGGACGTGGACGAGGCCGTGTCGTCAACAACAGCTCCGTAGCCATATTGAATATTTGCCCCAGATCCCCCAGATATTGATAGACAGAGAGAGGGTTACTGTTCAAAATATGTTGCCTCTTTCTAAAGTTTGTACACTTCTGCAGTGAAAATGCGCAGTCTATATATTATGTGTCTATATATACGTCTATGTACAATCATACAATCTGCAACTCAGTGATTTGTATAGATGAGAAAAATGACGATAAAAATGCAGGTCCAGGCATTAATGAACAAGAACTGTACGTACTCATGAAAGCTACGCTACCACACATACAACTTTTCTCTCACTGGTCTGACCAAAGCGATGTCGGATGTGCAGAAGGGACCGACGCAAAACCAAACAAATGACGTGGTGAATCTACTAGTTATGCTATGCTGGCCGGCGCGGCGCGAGATTCGAAGACAAAGCGCTGGCCTAAATCGACGCATCTTCGGAGAGCGCTCCCGTGTACGGATCGCTGTTGTTGCGCGCACCGCCTGGCGACGCGCCAGACTTTTGAGACCTAAGTAGCCGCCTCGGATTATTCCGCGAAATATTCGCGTGTCGAGAGAGCGGGCACGAAAAATAGCACCCTCGTTATTATTTGCGTAGATAACATCGACGGCGCGTGCGCGGTTACGTGAAAGGTACCGCTAATATCGCGATCATCGCGATCATTCTCGCTCTTGTTTCTCCGCCGTTATCTCGGAGGCGATTAAGAGCGAGGGCCTTAGCGGAATGACTGCCTCGTACTTTCAGGACGATGTTTTACGCTCCAGGTCTTTATTTCAAGTGACGCGCAATAACTTGTCCCGTGTCCCAAGTCTTAAATATGTATACGAAGACAACGTTTGCGAAGAACAAACATACGAAAGCAGCACTTTCACTGTTTACTGACTACTATTACTGACTACTAAATGATGGATAAATATTTTATAAATGTTGTCTCGAAATTACAATCGACCATTCTGCTAAGGCGCTAAAGCCTGATCTGCAATGTGTTCTTTGCGTCTAGAAACATTCTATTTTGTGGCCAATAAATATATTTTAAAAATATGTACAAGTTGACAATGTAGTTATACTTTTTGTTCTAGTGAGTTTAGGAACGTGCATTTAGATTCAGCGTTACGTTCTAAAATCCTCCGAGGAATATTTTACTCGAGGGCCATTTCGAAACCATTTTGAGCGTTCTCGATCTATTTCTCAAGTAAAATTTTCCTCTGTTTCGAAATGTGAAAATGTTTTGGAAACCCGAATTTGCGTTCCTGAAATAATTACACAAAGTGCTGCGACTATTCTGTCATTATACATTGTACAATCATAGATTGTCGACAAATTTAAGTATTGATTTGCTCATAAAAAGTAGAATGTTTCTAATCGCAAAGGGCACATTGTAGATCAGGCGTAAGGCTGGCGAAAGGGCACGAAGGACACGCTTGAGGCACTATGTGGAGACCTTTTAATTTTTACGACAACAATCGCATTTATAGAGGAAAGTCCTCTATTATGAGATAGGCTCCTAATATGAGATATATAGCGGGTTTCTGCTAAATCAATAGGCATCATCTGTTGGCTCCATGAATTTATCGCCCTTGGAGTGAAATTTGTTTAGCGGAAAATTGATTGTTAGATCCTGTCATCGTTGCGAAAAAAAATTTATGACCGAATTTGGACTTTGAAAACCTGCTATCTCATATTAGAAGCATATCTCGTAATAGGGGACTTTATGTAATGCAGCATTAAGCGCTGCGTAATTGTTACGTTGGTTACGGAATTATTACTGCCAGCGATTTTTTCCTCAATATGCAGTCCGAATGTCATGAATTAACCGGCGAGTTATAAACTGGCTAATACATGATACATTCAACGCGATTGTTAGTCGATTACGCTAAAATAACCAGTCGCGCACGTAATAACGGGGGTGCGCGTATTATTTATATAACACAATCGCGCCAATTATGTCGTCGAGATTCGCATTATTGCCGTGAAATTTAAATTTCCATCTATTATGATCGAGTTCCCAATTCGCTCGGCGCGGAAGTTGCGCGTTCGGGAGAGAAACTCGGAGAAACGGGCGGAAGTAAATGCGGCCGCGATTGCGCTTCTACCGCATGTGTACATGCATTATATCGAAAGATTGCGCGTGCATCGTGTCGCGGCCCCTTTGTCGCCGGAATAGCGGAGCGCGTTAGCCGAATTCATTCGAGACGAATAAATTTGCGTAATCCGAGACGCTCTCGTCGGCCGTATTCGCGGATTACCACGGCTCCCCCTGGACGCTCCCGACGCTCCTCAACGCAATTTCGGAACTCGCCGTCCCCGCCTCGTGTACTCCAGTTCGACGCTAATGAATTTAATCGCGATTCATCACCGAAATTCATGCGTTCCAGCGTCAGCAAGCGCGTTTTCGCAAAGAGATTTATCGGCCGGCGCTTAACATTTATTTCGCGGAATTTTACGACCTTTTGCGACAGCAAATACCGTTCCCCGGGCTTGTTCGTTATTTTCTCATTAGTTCAGCAGCCATTTACAATTTTACGGAAATATTTGTCTTTTCATCGAAACAACCAACGCGTCCATTAATTAATCGCGTTTACCAACGGAAGTCAAGTCTCGTTATTTCGAGGAGCACGTCGGATTTCGCTCCAGATGAAAGACTTTCAACGTCATTTCGCAACTACGCGACCCAGGTTCACAAGTCGATGATCGAATCGACATCGATCGTGATCCCTCGGACCGTTTGATTTGACGACGACTTGATGTTTCACTGATTTCGTAAGAAGATCCACACAATACTTTGTTGACAGCTTATCGTCGTATAGTCGACATCTATTAGATGTATACATATCAATTTGGTGTATAGAAGATTGCCAGTGTCGACCAATTATAAATGATTTAATTGATATCTAGTAAATATCATATTCAAGTCGAGTCGAGATGGGAATGTTGATTCGACCTCAATATGATATTAATTGAAATATGACTAGACAACTACAGAATATTTTCTGGATATCATGATGAAATCTTCTAAATATCATATTGATTGGCACGCGATCTCAACTTGATTTCAATATGATATTCATCAGATTCTTCGTCTACTCGTCCCAGCCGTCAGTCGGGCTCGCGCGATCGCGAACAGGCGAGACGTCCGTGTGTTGATTCACCTCGATCGCAATTACCAGAGAGAGAGACGCTCGAAAACGCCGAGTCGCAGGGAGATCGTTGTCGCAAAAATAATGATCGATCTCGCATCCGGTTGGCCGATATCGATACGGTGGCCACGCGGCTCCCAGTGACAAGGGAAACACAATTATCGGCCAATCAACGTGCTTGCCTAACATCGACCTCTCGGCGCTCCACCTCTCGGCCCTCCTTCTCGATCGCACGAAAATGAGGGGTAATTGCGACGTCTATCCGGCGGAGGACCTTCGATCCTGCCGGATTATCCGTTTTTTTTTCTCCACCGTAATAAACCGCCATCGGGAGCCGGATACCGATAGCTGATTCGATTGCGATGCGGATACGCGCCCAGTGCGAGTGGCAATTAGAGCTTTTCGCAAAGAAACGAACCTCGGGTGATTTAATTATATCTGGCAACGATTCACTGACGAGGAATCCGTCAATATCGTCGTGCCTGCAGTTTGTGATATTTGACCGATTATCGATTCGATTGGTCCCGAGATGAATCGTGGCTGTGTTTGTTATCCGACTTGGTTGATCATGTAACGCCCATATTAATATCGTTTAGGGTGGTGTATAAACTGAATATGCAGCGCAGAAGTGCGCAATAAATGCCGGGAAACGTTTCGATATTGATTTATTTGGCTTTAAAATTAATTTCACGGGAAGCCGTAATCTGTTAATAAATTTGATACAAGTTTCCCCCCCCCCTTCACGAGTATTTCGCGTTGGACGAGTTGCTCCGAGCTGCATTTCAGCACCCGATCGATTCTTTTGACATTCATGAAACACACTCTTTGAGTAATCGCTAAATGCCACGCGGCGGCGGGCCTCGCCGTGTGTAACGAGAATAAAGAAAGTTGTCGGCATGTTTAATTCAGTAGGCCGGTGTACAAGTAAGATTTTCCTAGAAAATAAACTTTATCAGATGCAAACACCTTCTATTAGCATAAATGTAGAAACAGTGTTCTACGTTCGGTGCATTTCAAGTAATTATTCAATCAGTCCGACGCGATTTTTCGTCGCCACTTTTCCCTCGGCAATTGATTTCGCGAAGTGGGTGCGAAGTTGCCCATTTTGTTAAATAAAGTCGACGAAAATTAGAGATTGCGCGGAGCGTCGGCTCTCTGGTTTTTTCAGTCGCACGCGAATCCAGATGCCTATCTCTTTAAACTTCGTTTACGTGTCGACGATTCGGTGTACAAGTTACAATGGTTTGCAAATGCACTCTGTTGCGCCCCGGCAATGTCCACGGTGCACTTCACGCTTGAATCCGCATCGCTGAAATTTTGCGGCAAAACAATGGGCTCTGCTCGCGAGATTGTTGCGCGTACACCGGCGGCTATGTACAGAATCGGACATATATCAGTGGGCCAGAAATAGTTCTCGAGACCTGCGTCAGGGTCGCCCAACCTCTCGGCGAGGTTGCACGATAGCTTATCGATTTGGAAAGATCTCGCCGTAAATCACCGAAAATCGGCGTTAATCCTTCGTTATTTTATCGCATTACCCGAGAATTATTGCATTACCTGAGTTTCGGCGTGTAACAACGAGTTAAAGTCCCTCGTTTTCGTCCCGTTCTATCCAAAACTGGAATGTTTGCACGTTTGCACATGAATGTTTTTATCTTTTGTGACAAAATAATACCAGAGCGGCATGTGGACTGCACAGCAGAACATTTTCATATAAAAAACATTGAGGTTTGAAGTCTAATTCGTATCGCATTATGTCTATGACATTTTCAAAGACGTAATGCGATACGAATTAGACTTCAAACCTCAATGTTTTTTATATGAAAATGTTCTACTGTGCAGTCCACACAACGCTCTGGTATTATTTTATACCTAAAAGCCAATAATAAGATTTACAAACGTAAAAACTCTGTCAGTAAATGAAACCACTGTAGCATTCCTTTAACATCCACGTGTCATTTGTTGTACGAATTCAGTCCGTGATCGGTGGCGCAGATGGAATAAAAATACTTTGAATTGTAAACTTCAGTTTCCGCGATATCTTTTGTATTTCACGGCGAGGGGATCATCGCCAGGTAGCGTGTATCGTTTCCGAAAAAGGGCTGAGGTATAATAAGAACGAGACTCGATTGCCCGAGGGAGAGCTCGCGAATAAAAGCTGGAACGAGCCTGATATGTGACGGGTTGACAGAGGAACGGAGAAGAGTTGAATTTCCTCTCCTCGTAGGCAACTGCCATATTTATATCTCATAGGAACCACAATGCCGGCGACCGTTATCCTCCCCCTCTCTCCTTACTTTTCCTCTCTTTTGTCCACGTATTTATCCGGCCATTCCTCGTCCACTTTCCATTCTGTCGCGCTCATTTCATTAACTTACAACAAATAAACGTCTCGCGAGCCTGGCGACGTGATATAAATATAAATATCCATTATCTGACATTAATATGTTCATTATCACTCTACGTAATAATAGAACGTGATAATGAAAAATCAATATAATGCGTGCGTAAACGGAAAATTGTTAAGCGAAGAAGAAGAAGAAGAAGAAGAATGTCTTGCGAGAAAAATCTAGACATGATATTTTAACGAATTAATATTATGGATTTTACCGGAAATACGTTAAACGGAGACACATAGGGTCTAAATCGCGAGGCACCACGCTGAGAAAAATGTTCGATTAAATATAATCGGATAATCCAATTACATAATAACAGCCGGATATATCCATTAAAATTGTATATCCGATGAAGAATGTGATCGGTTTTTCAATCAAATTTTATCGGACGTATCCGTAATTTAATCGGAAAAATTAACCATCGGAAACATTATTTAATTGGTTTATCCGATGAAAAATTTTCTCAGTGCAGCGCGACAGGACTCGGTCCGCGCGACGCAGTCGAATCATCCTGGAACTCGCAACGCGGGAGTATACGACTTCGTAAGTGATGAGAAACGGCTTCGGGGGGGAAGGTTAAACGGGAAGTAGTACGTTCCGCCGTAGGGTCAGGCACCTCTAATCTGACAGCGGACGGAGTACAGCTCGCTCGCTCTCCGCGGAACTCGCGCCACTTGAAATCAATCGCAATCTATTTTTAATCTAATAGGAATCGCCGGTCACGTCGCGTGACCACTGCGCGAAGTCGATTGTGCAGGGCTGACATTTAGGGCCGAGCGAGAGGCTTGGCATCTCGCTCGGCGAAGTCCAGTCCTTCGCCGCGACGTAGAATATTCTCGCCTCGTTCGAAGTTAGGTTTTACGCGCCGCCACAATAATTGCACGTATTAAAGAAGGATACAACGTTGACATTTATTTCTGCTGTCATAATAATTCGCATCTGTCGATTGAATTACGTCGTTCACTCGGGAGATATCGCGGGACATTTTATGTCCGCAATAAAGTTGCGGCGTAATGTCGTAATCAAAGTGAGTAGTTACTCCCACAGTAAACACGGGTCAGCCTGGCCGTGCCTATAACTCCGCTCCTCTTCGGTGAATTTTCGATGAGGTAAAGAAAGAAATGCCGCCAGCAGTCGTGATTTCTGAAGACTTTGCTATCGTGCAATTTTATTGACCGGTCTGCCGGCAAGACAACAACCCTCGCGTATAAACCATCCAGGAATAGCTTGCAAAGATCGAAGACTTTACAAGGGAGCGCGCGTCCGGCAATAACGTAGCCAAAAAGTTTCGAACGAAATCGCGTTGGAACCCGTTAATTATAAGCGTCCTGTCCTGTTTTTCGCAGGTCCTCGGATGAATCCGGGGATGCGAGGGTGCGCGTCATTTCCGGCGGAATTTGAGAGGCTCGGAGTGTCGCGGCGATGTTTCTTCATGTTTCGCCGGAGATTTGCATGGATTACGCGTGTTCCTGAGCTCTGCCCGGAGTAATTTGCCTTCGTCGAACCGAAGGGCGTTTGCGTACGTCGCCGCTTGAACCTCCGCCAATTTCCGCGGTTCCCTGGGCAGGAAGACCTCGGAGGAGATACAGAGGAAAAACAGCCCTCCCTCCGCCGGGATCTTTTAATGTACTCCGGGCAAAAGTTGTAATGTCCCTTCTCGTCCCGCGGGACCACTGCGCAGTAAAAAGATACGATCGCGAAAGTACACGCGCCGGAAAATAACTAACGGTCGAAAAGAAACGTAACGGCGAGACTTGCGACGGCGAGAGAAGTAATTAAAGCCGTGAACGGCAAAACAACGCGGAGCTCCCGGTGATAGATACTTTTTCTCTTTTAATTTAAATTATCTTACGTCGATGGAAAAGCTAAATGGGAAAAATCGACGCGGAACTGTGAATTTTACGTGATAGGAAAACATTTAGCAAATTATATTATTACATCTGTAGTTGAATTATAATATAAAGTGTCGATAAAGCGCGGATAGCACAAAGTATTGGCGTAGCATTGGGAAAAAATGTAAATGCAATACCGTGCAATTATTGATACGTAACATTGGCGTTACATTAGCCTTTATTCTATATTCAATATTACAATTTTATTGTGCAATCTTGCTATACAGCCTAATAGTTTGTCAGCCAATTTTTATATTTCGCAGTTATACGTATAATTTATATTTCAGAATTTTAATTTTTATTCCATTGCCGTGTGTAAGTTTCATGATAAGGGCGTACATATTCAGTGTAGACATCTGCGGTGTGTAAAACGAAAAATATTGGTTTTTGGTTCATCTCGCTACGTCGATTTTTCGCCGAGTTATAGCGTTTTAAAAATCGGGCGCGCGCGCACCATTCATGAAAGAAGGCCGCGCGAATTTTACGCAAGTAGTGTACGCGAGCGTACTACGTCCCCAAAAAACTAGAATAAAAACATACGAGGAACACCTGTTCGGTAGTAAACATCGCCGCGCGAGACGCCGCGCGAGACGCCGCGCGAGATGCCGCATATACGCGCCGTCTACTGCTTCTGAATGAGAATTAAGATCGCGAGTCGATATAATCATCAATAATTTTGCACAGAAAAATCGTAGAAAGATGATCTTGGTCTCGTTGGAAAGCTAAGATTTCAGCGCTTCTAACGAGATAAAAATGGCTCATCTCGGATTATTAGTTTATGAGATATCGTTTGATATTTCTGAAAATAAAATTGATTTTCTTCCGAGATCGAGATCGCGAGCCGATATAATCGTCAATAACTTCGCACAGAAAAATCGTAGCAAGACGATCTTGGTCTCGTTGGAAAGCTAAGATTTCAGCGCTTCTAACGAGATAAGAATGGCTTATCTCGGATTATTAGTTTATGAGGCATTATTGATAAATTCCGAGAAAATTGATTTTGTCCCAAGATCGAGAGTGTGAATTAATCTTTCGATTGGATGAATCTCTCTCACGTCGTGCATTAAATAGCAACACTAATTTATGTTCACTCAATATTCGTTTTTCTAAATATACACATATATGTAATTGCACGGTTTTTTGTCGATAATCCCCTCCTCGGGTACTACCTTGTCGTGGTGGAGGGGCTTAAGTACTCTGAAGGGTTACTCTCTAAAAATCACTCAGTAGTTTATTACTGGAAACAATGAATATTCACTGATTTACAGTAATGACGCGCTGATTAATTTTTAGAGAGTACAGACCCTAAAGACGGGACAACCAAAGGTACCCATCGCGTTCGGGAGTGCCGTATAAAGTATTCGCATTAATAAAGACATTTCAAAGCTCGTTTGAAAGATATATAGTCTTTAAATGTCCGTTCCTGTCGATGGCCACACTTCCAAGATTTGGCAGTTTTTGGGACTCGCATTAAGATCGCTTGTGCATGCAGCATCTTACGCCAAGTGCCCGGGCACGCGGTGATGCCGGCCGTTGCATGGACGTCTCACTCGTAATGTGACTCGTCCGCGCGGATCCGGATAAATGTGGTATACGCTTTGACTTTGTCGACAATCGGTTCGGTCTTAACTTGTAACTTTCGCAACTTTCATTTAAATGCCGGGCATATACGTGGGATACCGTAGGTAGATGGTGCTAATGTCAATAATAATAATGATTTCTGCGCCAAGAGACGCTACATGTAGGCAGTAATCCAAGATTAACCTTTACGCTATCAAGCTTTCAGCGTTTCGCGCTGAAACATATGTGCACGGTCTATTTTGAATATAATACCGCACGCTTCTCCGGTACGGTGAAGATTAATGGCACTTTCTATCGACGTGTACCGTGTCAAAAAATTGACAGACACTCTTGGCGTAGCGAGAAAAAATATCGCTCTTGAATTTCATTAAAGCGCCGATCGTTGCGAAAGCATGGCTTGTCACGTATTATCCGGTTACGAATTAAATGAGTTTTGTACCGTAAGTTAATTAATCAACGCGCCGTACTTTTCGATATTCTCATTTATAAATGACGATCCGCGCTCGATGATCCATTTTAATTGAGTGCCGATGTCGGGCGCGTAATTTTTTCTCACGCGAAAAATTTTCGCGCGGCCATCGCGAACGCTTCTTTCCTTAACTCGAGCGACGAAACGGCGATCGAGTTGAGGGTGTATCGCGATATATTACAGCCACAAAGCGGCTCGATACGTTCCCAGGAGACATTATTACGTGCCCGGTATGAGACAAGCGAATATCTCTGAAGAATTCGCGAAGGTCCTGGCGAGACGAACTTGAAAATAAAGAGATCGAGCGGCGGGCACGGTAAAGGCCCGAGCACACGAAAAAATTTAAGCAGTAAGACTTAAGAATTTCAACCAATCGGAATTGTCGGCATTGCTCAAGTTTCGAAATGGCTGGTTTCGTTCTCGACAGTCATCTGTAATTTCCCTCGACCCTTAAGTCTCACTGCTTAAGTTTCTTCGCGTGTTCGGGCCTTAAAACCTGAAGTCGTCGCGCGGTTCAGCGGATCTGGACCTAACCAAAGTTCGGGCACCGGTAGTCTCGAGGGGGTGGCAATCGACTATATCGAATTATTTCAATTTGTTCCTTCCCAATATCGCTTTGTACTCGAAATACGAGAATCAATCTATAAAATTAAGGGGAAACTGCGAAAACACATTTGACCGAGTGTTTTCGCGTGCGGTGCCGAGTAATTGAGTTTGTCCGAAATTACCTTGTATGTACCGTCCATGTTTTTATACAAATATTTAAATTTATAATAATTAACTGTACTGTTCGATTTTTACGCCTCCATTTCTCGCTCGCTCTCTTTAATATGCGTTTGAATTTTTAACCCAACTCCGTAGAAATGTTCTCCAACACTTTTAGATTTGATCAAACTCTTTGTTTTTTAATAAGTATTTGTAGAAATGTGAAGCGAGAATATGTTTGACTGAAACATAAAATTTCATTTGAACTCGAAACGTGGTAAATATGCAGAGAGAAAACGAACGGGAGCGCACACGTGCGCGCGCGGAATTAAACAAACGCTTCGGAAACAGTTAGGAATCTGCTTCAAAGAACCATACGCTTTTCCCAATGGTTGTATGACGACCGAGTCAAAGCCAGGCACGCGCGCAAAATTCGACGGACGGAAATGTATAAATTTATGTATCGGAATGAGACTGCGGGATAATGGGCCATTGTGGATTACGAGCGCTTTCGCAGAGCGAAAATTACAAAGTTACGAGCGGCTCGTGAAAAGTTAAGGCGTACTTTACAACGAGGAAGAAAGCGTCTTCAGTTTTATCTCGTCGAGAGCTCGACGTATCCGAGTAATATTCGAGGGAGATATCCGTCGGAGAGAAAGAGAAGGAGAGATGAAAGAAAGGGGGATTGCAGATAGACCCGGAATAGGTGGACAGAGAAAAAAGGGGATGAAAGTCCGCTTTAGAACCGCGGTTTTTGCACAGAAGAGCAAAGCGCTTGCCTTTGATAAAAGGAGGTTTTTAATTGATCCACTGTTGTTGACCCTAAAGCGAAGATTTCCGTGCCAGCGTAAGCGTGGATGTTGCAGCACAGGTGAATCACGAGGAACAGCTGTTTCACTTTTATCGTGACGACGAAAAAAAAAATGGTTAACCAATACAATCCCGCTGTGCGAAAAATCGCAAGTCGTCCTTATATATATTTTTAATCGAGTTTTTCCTTGTATATTTTTAAATCGAGCTGTTGCATACACTGCAAAGTGTTTTACCTACCCTGTACGTGTAATTTGGCGGGGCACTTTTTACTTCTCGCCGTTTAAAAATGACGTGCAACCGAGCCACGTGTCGTGATTTTAAACGGCTAGAAGTGCGTGTTAAAAAGTGCTTCGCCAGATTACACACGTATGTGTGCTACAGTAAAACGCCGGGATTTGCGGTGTACATAAATAACAATATAAAAAACGACTTTGCACGTAATTAAAATTCTCACTCGCTTGTAATCACGTTAGTAAAATCTCCAACGTTTACAACACCCCAATGAATATTCTCTCGTATGAAATATATTTTCATTTGTTTGCGCGACAGGCACGGGCTCGTCAAAAATTGCCGCGGATTCTCTCTAATACAATCATTGGCAGTTGTTATTCGGCCAATTGGGCAGGTCAGAGCGTAAATGAAAACGCGGCAAGTCACGCGATAAATTCGTTCGCGTGAAATTAGCGCGGGCTCGCAGCGCCTTCAGGCTGGATTAAACGATCGAGTCGCGCCCGGGCGCGATTTAATTTGATTTCGCAATCAGCGGCTTTATTATCAGCGGGCGACGAACGGATGAGGGCGATGACAGCAATTTTCGATCGAGGTTTCACGCGGACGATACGCCGCGTGCGTGCACGATCGTCGCGCGATCATTCGAATCGATTCGATTAGCTGTTGGCAGCCGCGCATATCGCGATGCGTTCTTGTTGCAACGCGTGTCGATAAATCCCAGTGATAGCGACGGGCTTGATTGTTCTTTCGTTGGTTTTCCTGCTCTCTTCCGCACGAACCGAATACTTGTTAAAAATATGAAAAGTTAAGCAAGTGACTGGACTCTCGAAACCAAAAATCAAAAAGGACGGAGGCTGCGAGGGTCAAACGCGGTTATTAGTGCGTGTCAATATAATTGTTCAAACGAAACTTGTACTCGAGAATTGCGCGTGAAAACAATTCTATTAGATTGACACGCACTAATAACCGCGTTCGACGCTCACAGCCTAAATCTTTTTTTATTTTCAATACTTTTTATCTTCGATACATAATCTGCGTCGTTTTATTTTTTCGTCTTCGAAATACAACCCGAGGAGAAATGAAAAGTCAAGATGGCATCAATTTGATGACCAAAGTGCGACAATAAATTTGATCAATACTACATGAAATTGACTACACCGAGAAAAATTTTCATCGAATAAATCAACGGTGTTTCCGACGGTTAATTTTTCCAATTACGTTTTCCGATTAAATTACGGATACGTTCGATAAAATTTGATTAAAAAACCGATCACATTTTTCATCGGATATACAATTTAATCGGACATATCCGTTTGTTATTATGTAATTGGATTATTCAGTTATATTTAGTCGGACATTTTTCTCAGCGTGGGTAATTTTCCATTGTTACAACTATCACCACCTTTAAGTTATTTAAAAGTAACGCGGCGCACGTGGCGAGCTGCTTTTGAAACGGAGATAACAGTAGCGCTGTTTAGGCGGCAACCTAACGCGCGAAAGTTGCGCCGCAATTATTGAAATTCCTCGCATCGAACGCGGGTTGTTGAACGTCGTCTATACACCGCGCCATGTAACCGCGCTATGCAATCGCGTTTGCTCAAGTCTGGCGAGTACAATGAACCAAACTGCGGACGTAGACGCGACAATAAACATACCTCGGCTTCCGCGATGAGAGACAGCTCTACGTACGGTCTATATCTTATCATCGAACGCAACGCGGCTATCAACTTCCTGCGTTCGATATTACATGCACGGCACGACGTTTCAGACTTATATGCGACGCGTGCTTTGTCCGCGGGCGAGAATATCGATTACCGACAGAAAAATTCTCAGACGTACGCTCGATGAAGCTGTCAGACGCACGAGAATTGAATTTTGCAATTTCACTGCCAGCCGCGGAGGCTCGATAATCCACGTACGACGTGTGACGCGCGTTAATACTAAATGAACTCGGGGCGCAAAAGAGGGAAAAGAACCTCCTTGTTTCATTTTTAACTTGTTCCCGCAACAAATTAAAAGTTATCAGAGTTATCAAAGTTCGTAATAACGCTGTAGAAGGCAGTATCTAAATACGAAGAGGTGTTCGGTAACATTTATTGCACGTAAACGCGCGCGAGAGATTAATTACGTATTGAAGTATTGATTATTCAAAGCCTATTCATAACGTCGCCGGGCTTTTACGAATGGTATTACGGATCTGGAATGGGACCGGTGTAGCCAGCGCAGCGCTTATCGCATTTGTACCAGATGCAAATAAGCCTCCCACTTCGATTTTCGTCGTCGCGACAATCGGCGAGAACGTGTCGGCGGCGCAACGGCGAGTGCCCGGCTATTATGCCGCGCGGTAACGGCCGACCCGAGGATCTAGGTATTATGCAGCAATTGACCTTACTTGGCGTCACGACAAGTTTGCATTTAGCGCCAACCGACACTCCGAGTGCCTCCACTCCGGCAATTCCGCGTTCGGGAACGCCGGGAACGCCAACTCTTTCTCGGGCGGGTCCGTCCGCGCGAGACGGATCGCGGGATAACAGGTGGTACGAATGAAGGCGCGAGGACGCCACGAAGGTAAATATAAACGCGCCCGCGGTCGCGAATTTAACGACCACTCGCGATTGCGGAGGGAAAACGAGCAACGAGCGCTCGAACGCATCTCGGATCGTACATACGAGCAGGCGAATGGCGTGATGGGTTGTATCTCCTTCATTTTGGAGAACAAGTAGAGCACGCCTGCACGGAATTTTTCCTTGCAATTTATCCTCAAAGTCATGTAATCGTGGGACAGCATCGCATTTTGAAGGACTTTATAATAGTTTTTTGAAATTTACCATACATTTTACTAATAAAATGTATACTAGGTATAATTACTAGTAAAATGTACGGTGAAATTTCCAGAAACTAGTAACATGTATACCAAGTATAATTACCAGTAAAATGTATGGCATTTTAAAGAATTTTATAAGAGTTTTTTGAAATTTTACCATACATTTTACTAGTAAAATGCATACGAAGTGTAATTACTAGTGTAATTACTAATAAAATGTATACGAAGTGTAATTACTAGTAAGATGTATAGTAAAATTTCAGAAAACTAGTAAAATATATACCAAATATAATTACCAGTAAAATGTATGGCATTTTGAAGAACTTTATAAGTTTTTAAATTTTACTAGTAAAATGTATACCTACTAAGTATAATTACTAGTAAAATGTACGGTAAAATTTTACAAAACTCTCATAAACTTCCTTGAAATGCCGTGTTGTCCCACGATTACATGATTTTCAGGATAAATTTTAAGAAAAAATTCTCTCCGTGTCTTGTAAAATATAATTTTATTCCGTTCTTCAATGTGGACGACGAAAATTTAACATTTTACACATGAAGGCGTTGTTCTAATAGTACAACTTCACTTTTTATGAAACTGCAGGGGTAAACCACACACTTTCGGGATCACGCAAGGTTCTTTTTACTTTTAACCGATAGTTTTAACCGCCTCGAGACTAATGAAAATGAAGCTGCTGTTCTACTATTAAAATAACGCCTTTATCTCATGCTAATATAATTACGTGCTCGAATGTGTAGGCGCGTTCGTGCTCGAAATTATGCGAAATTATGCGAAATAATCGTCGATAGCAGGAGCATTGCAACCTTAACCGGCTGCAGCTTATTTATAAAGCGCTCTTGAAGCCGCGTACACGCGCGAAACGTTTTCGTTTTATCTCGATATCCTAAATATATTCCGCAAAACTTGAAGATACCGCGCGCTCCGCGGGATTCCTCCAAGTTTATTTTCGTCGATCGGCCGGTTCGACGCGCGCCCACCGCTGTCGATCGAATAGACATCTAATAACGTCTGTTAGAATTACTAATTTGCTAAAAGAATCGTACCAGTCGTACAGCTTAATGAACGCGATATATGCGACCGTTGCATGTCGTGCAATTAGTACCGACTATTATTTTCAACGTGGAGACTCTTCGCTTAAAAAAATGTTTTACTAACGCAGGTAGATTTCAAGATTGAAAAGAAATTTAGCTGCATTAATTAGAAATCTGATAGATTCAACCAGTCGTCTGTTAGAAAATGCACGAATCAGAATTCCTTTAGGATTTACTATATGTGTAGTGAAATCTGTCGAACTTTTGGTTATGAAATATTGAGCCCAATGTGATAACTAGAAATTCTGTTTGGTTTAACTAAAATACGTTCTATCATACATATCTTGTTGATACACTCAAAGCATTTTTTCTGACAAGTGTAGATGTCGCGAAAACTTGTCGCTATTTTTTTCTATCTGTTAGAAAATTGTTTGTAACCTGAAAAATTTACAGCAACAATATTCTGGCGACACCTTCCGGAAAGTTTGGGTTTCACGACTAAATATTAATCATTCACGTTGGATAAAAATGAATTTCGGTACCGTAGCTAGAACAATCTTTGTGAGGAAAATAACTGTTTAGGTTCCACAATCAAACATTGCAATGAACGGGCGTTATAGAAAGACTTTCTTTCCAACATTCGCTAACAGTTGAGATAGAAATTCTGTTTCTGTTATTTAAATGGATTAAAATACAAAATATGCAATTTCGCAGCATTGGCTACTCATTTATGTATCTCAGATATTTTTTCGTATCTAGAAAATTGTTGCTGCAAGATCATTTTTGCAGTGTACAATTCGTGAATTGTATAAAAGGAAAAATATCCCGAGTATCAATTTAGTATACGTAGATGTACAGCTCGCTAAATGAAATGTTTTGTTAAATGTGGCGCAAAAATCCCAAGAGGGAGAACATTATAGTAAGAAGATTAGTATAATAAAACGATAGAATAAACAATGAAATACAAATTATACAATGTGTAATTTTAATTTTATTTGAATGCTTATTTTATTACGTATCAAATCTTTTCCATCGTAACAAATAGGGGTGTATCTTCGGGGAGGTAGGCACTTATTAATTTTCGGCGAGAAAAATCACGGGCTAGGACTAGACCAGGAGTCGAACCTGGGACCCTCCCTCCGCTCGCCGGGCCAATGCTCTCCTAACCGAGCTATCCAGGCCCAAGTACTCGAAGTCCTTCTCGCTTACCTACTTTATTTTACTGAATAAAGTAGGAATGTATTTAATTCGCGCATTGACACCTAGATGGTACAAACTGTTTGAATCGTATCGCTTATTCTGTCAAAAGTAATGGAGAAGATTTGAAAATGCTGTTTAAATGTGTCAAGCATCGTTTGACATTTTGAGAAACTAATAGCAGGGTATGTCCGCGATGACATACATATTGGCGAGACACATTTTACGCTTCCGCGTTTTTCACATTTCGAGGATCGCCATTCTGGCGAAAAGTAATTGTTTGTAACGCACGTTTTTTCCCCCCAAGCTGTCAGTCGCAGGTGGATATCCCGTGGGCTTGTTTTCGGGATACCTCGTTGGAGAAAACAAAAATGAGTTAATAGGCTCCGGATGCGGGGAGCGCGGGTATTCATTCGGATAAACTCCCGTTCAAGTGGATATGCAAATAAAATTCCGGTTTCGTTTATTGCGCGTGCCGCACGCATCGCTTGCTTTGTGCTAGCTATCGGTTTGACCGTTTAATACCCGTCTCCGCTTGATTATGTGCGGCTGATACCGCACTCGATACTCGTAATCGCGTTAGATTCAATTTATTCTCATTGACCGTGCCAGTATCGCGAAATCGCTTGTCGATAAATCACTTCTTTAATGCCCTCGATAAATAATCGGTTACTCTCGTTAACTTATCGATGATTAATTTTTCGAGCCGCTCGTTAATTTTTGTAAAAAGATTGCTCAGCCAAACTTTGCTGAAATGCACGGCGCGTATCTTTCGCCGGCTCGTGTTTTCTCCGACTCGTTGCCAAACAATCAGGGTTGGGAAGTAACGATCGTTACTTGTAACGAAGTTACAGCTACTTCTTTTTGGCAACTCTAACATCGTTACTTTCTCTCCATCTTTTCCAATAAATATTAAAGACTACTCGACTCCTTTTTCTTATGTTCTTTTATCGCTGGGGTACCCGAAAAGGGCAAAACACCCGACCTAAATGCGTTAACTAGAAATTAAATGGCCAAAAAGTAAAGAAGCTGAGGTGGTCACGTGGGTTACCATCGTGCTTCAAAGGGTTAACGGGGAAAGAATCCCCTGGCTCGCGAGCCGCGTGCATGCTGAACGTTCGTAACAAGTGCGAAGTAAAAGGTCGAGCACTCGGATAAATTCCAACGCCGTCGCCGCGCAATGTGGCAGTCCTCACGCCTGCACTCCGTATCCGGTTCACGGACGTAGGTCGGATGAATCAGCGGCGGGAAAGCGCTGCTTTATTTTCGTTGCGAAAGAGAGGCCCGCCACTGACAGTTACGACGACGACGGCGACAAGGAGCAACGCTCGTGGCAGTGGGTCGCCCGCATTTGTGTCAAGATCAACTAACTTTGCTCTGCCTGCGTGACAGCGCCGTCGCATCGCGTGGACCGAACGTTGATGCAGCCCACTGTGCCTCTCGGTTTAAAAATACCCGACGCGCCACCGCTCGCGTTCTTCTTCCCTCCCGAATAAATTCGTGAATCAAAGCCAAACGTTCGGGCCCGGCGGTCTAATCCCGACAAACGGTACCGTATTAAATCATTCGCTCTCGCTTTAATATCGTTAGCGTTGCACGGTAGCTTTTGTTACCTCGGATAAATTTGGAAAAATGCAATTTATTAGCCGCGATTTTTCACCGGCGGCGCCGGGCGAGATACGGCGGGGAATTACAAATCGTATCGGTTACAAATGGTGCAAAACGTACGACGCTCATTTATCAAGAGATAAAGCGCGGCGACGGTAATGTAAATATTCATAACTGAAATCGTAATTATAATAATAAAGAACGCGAGAGCTCGTCGCCGCGACTCCGCCCTCTTTGGAAATTCGAGCCGCGGTGGATTAACGTGCCGTTCTTACACAGAACGAAACTCCTGTTTTAATCAGAAATATCTGTCCCCCTTACGACACGAAATGGAATGCGGCACACGCGTCGTGCGGTTCCAACGTTTTCGCTCGTTCCACGAGGAAAGTTTTCATTACGAGGCTGTAAAAATGCATGAGGCCATTTATAATGCTCAAGGCCGTTTTCATATCTCTCTGAAAACGAAGCCGATACGAGAGATTTATTTCGTTTCCCTCGCAATCTCCTTAAGAACCGTAGGAAGCCCATTGGCATTTTATATCACGCGAGAGCGGCCGTTTCGGACGGCGGGACTGGCTGTCTCCCGGCCCACTCAATAGCGCTTTCGACACGCTATTTATGAGACGTCGTTTTATTCCGTTTCGCCGCCCGAACTAGTTTCATTAAGAAGACCATCTTTTACCACCGGGACAACCTGCGCGCGAAGGCGGTGGGGGGGAAAAACGAAGAAAAACACATCGCGCGTCAAGGCGCGCGCTACAATAGAGAACGTATAACTGGCAGTGTCATTGTCTCAGGCGATGATTAACGTGTCTCGGCTGCATTGTCCACTTGGATACGTGCCTTCGAATAAAATGACAACGCTATTCAACGTACATCGACAAAGGGAATTTATCCATTGGGGAAAAAAAATACGTAAGCTTTTCTCGCGATAAAAGTGAAAAAAAAATTAACGATTCGCCAGCGGAAAAGCTGACCGGTGGCTTCGCTTCTCGCGACGCTCCGCGACAGTGTCGCGAGCTCGGCCGATCCTTAATGGTCGCGAAAACGCTGTCACGCGCGAAGGAACGCTCGCGTTAATTGGTTTCTCGCGTGACGATGACAGGCGTCGAAGCGCGTACAGTGATCGTTATATAATGATTTTATGACGAGACGCTGTATTGTCATTTTAAAGTCATATAGTTTCAGTGATCAAACTCTGATGTTTCTCCGCCATCTTGACGTCACAATGACATCATTTTGACATTTTGTTCTCCTTGGGTACGTAATACCCGCCTCACCTCTTATTTACGGATGGAGCGGACTAAACTGAGTTGAAAAGTTCTTTACCATTTTGCAACGTTTGCAACAGTTAACGAGTTATTAATTATTAAAAATCGCTGTCTTAGCCCACCGCCCAATTCAGGCTCGCTGCGACATACGGACGACCCGCGATCAGCGTTGCTAGGCGCGCGGGGACCCGTGAAAAAAAAATTAATATAATTTTAATATAGTTTAATTTAACCTTTATTAAAAGTTAATAAGATAATAATAAGATTTTAATAAAGATTCAGTTTTTTATTAAAACCTTATAAAGATTTAATTTAGATCATATAAAGATCTATATCAAGTTTTATATAGTGCTTTATTAAATGTCTTTATATGGATTGGGCAAAATGATATCGATATTAAATCATATAAGATGCCTTATTAAATATAGTTATATTGGATTCTTACAATCTACCTATATTTGATCTTAATAAGGAGCTTATGAATTCTTTATATGTTTTAATAAGGTATTTTGATAAACGTTAACCTGAATAGATATCACTAGTACCACATACTGCCGCGACGTGGCGACCGCGCGTTAGTCTTTCTCGTATGTAAAAATCATCCCGTATTAGTATAAGAGGCGAGCCGCGACTGCGATATACGCATACATTTTGATATGTCAAAAATGCGTAATGACGCTTATTGAGCCAATAGCTATCGGTAATCATGTATAAATTAACACCTTAGCATTTAGCCGTCTCCATTAATTAAAGCATTTAATTAAGACCATATTAAGTACAACGTCCTTATTAAGACCATATAAAATGTTCCATATTAAAAATTTATTAAAACCTAATTAAATTCTATAAATTGGACTTAATAAGGCTCAATAAAGTCATATTACAGTTAATAAATTGTTAATATAAACAAATTAAAAGGTGAAAGACCTTTGCTCTGTTTATAACAGCACATATAAAGTTTTATATGGATTCTTTATTAAATTTTTATAAAGAATTTATAAAACTTTTATTAAATTCCTTATTTGGAACATATTAATTTTTTTTTCACGGGGAGTTGTTTACGATACGCGGCAACGGCTACGCATAATAAACAACTCATCGCGCGCCTAGCAACGCCGATCGTGGGACGGCCGCATCTCGCCGCGCGTTTCAATTGGGCGGTAGGCCGGGCTAAGGCAGCGATTTTTAATAATTAATGACTCGCTAACTATTGCAAAAATTGTAAAATATTACAGGACTTTTTGACTCAGTCTAGTCCGCTCTATTCGTAAACAAGAGGTGAGGCGGGTATTACGTAACACCCTGTATACATCGATGAGTTTCAGGCTGTGGCACACACAGACTTCTATAGAGGTCTGTAGTGGTAGAGGAGAGTTTTCTGTTATAAGATAGGTTCCTAATATGAGACAGCGGGGTTTCTGTTAAATTAATAGGCATCATCTGCGGATTCCACTATGAATTTATTGCCCTTGGAGCGAAATCTGTTTAGCGGAAAATTGATTTTTAGATCGTGTAATTGTTGCGAAAGAAGATTGATTTTGGGTGTTGAAAACTTGCTATCTCATATTAGAAACCTATCACATAATAGATGACTTTCCTCTATATACATATAGCCTGAAACTCAGTGATTTGTACACGGAAAAAGAGTTTTCTCTTAAAATTTACCCTGGAAATCGTGTAATTGTGGGACAATGTGGCATTTTGAACAACTTCATGAGAGGTTCTTTGAAATTTTACCGTACATTTTACTAGTAATTACACTTAGCATACATTTTACTAATAAAATGTATGATAAAATTTCAGAAAACTCCCGTAAAATTCTTCGATATGTCGTTGTTGTCCCACGATTACATGATCCTCAGAGTGAAATTAAAAAAAATTACGATAAAAACGCAGGTCCAGGCATTAATGAGTAGCACTGCACGTAGTTTGCGCGATCACACCTGAGGACAAACAACCCCTCGACCTGAGGACCTGAGCGGATGGCTGTCTTATAATCTTAAGACATAAAACAGTTATTGTGCGTTACCTCAAGACAAAGGCTTAAAACATTGTCTTAAGGCTATCTTAAGAGTTTAAGACAGCCATTCAAGACAAAGGCTTAAGCCCTTATTGCGGGCGGAATTCGCGCGACGTAGCGATTCGTCCCTCAAAGACACGTGCGGAATACACAGCGTGTATTTTCACGTAGGCTCGCCCTCCGCGTATCGCGCGCGCGCGATCGCCTGGAATTCATTAACGGTATGATTCTAACGCGTCCGCCTCTCCGCGTACCAGAGATACCGCATAATTCATGAAACGAAATTGCATTAACTGCAATTACGTCGCGAATGTTTACCCCGTCGGATACTACGCCTGCGATGAATTAGTCCGTCGTGCCATTTCGAAAATTCCTCCGACGCTGTGTCGCGCTATTGTCTTTCTTTTAACGTTTTATTCACTGAAAACAGTGATCTTGCAACTGCAGCAACAATTTTCTAGTACGAAAAAATAACTTACCACCAATTAAATAACAGAAATAGAATTTCTACCTAAACTGCTAGCGAATGTTGGGAAGAAAGTCCTTCTGTCACGCCTATCTGTTATAACGTTTGATTGTGGTACATAAAGGGTTAGAGGAAGGTTCTTTATTATGAGATAGACTTCTAATATGAGATACCAGGTTTTCGACATGAAAATTTAATCACAAATCATTATTCGCAACAATTACACGGTCTAACGAATTTTCCACTAAACAGATTTCAACTAAACAGATTTGCCTATTAATTTAGCAAAAGCCCAGCTATCTCGTATCAGCAGCTTGTCTCATAATAGGGAACTTTCCTCTATATTCCTTACAAAGCTTGTTCTAGCTACGGTACCGAAATTCATTTTTATCCAATGCGAATGATTAATATTTAGTCACGAAACCTAAACTTTCCAAAGGATTGATACTAGAATGTTACTGCTACATTGCAGGCTACACGGGGAGAATTTTCTTTTAAAATTGATCCTGAAAGCTATGTTATCGTGGGACAACACGGCATTTCGAAAAATTTTATGAGAATGTTTTCAAATTTCACCGTACATTTCGCTAGTAATTAAACTTAGTATACATTTCACTAGTGAAATGCATGCTGTCGTCCTAACTTAAAAAGCAGCATCTCCATTTTTTTGGCCATTGTAGTTGACTCACTTTCTATGTTTCTTAGAGAAATATCCATTGTCCTACAAGGCTAGAAAGCGTAAGAGCACTAGATTAACGTAAAATAACTTATACACGTTGCAGTATGTCCATTTTTTTTTCGTGATGGCCTAGCTATAAGAACTTAAATTCGCATTTTCTCGAAACTAACTTGAAAAACTCATAAAATTCTTAAAAATGCCATCTTGTCCTACGATCATATAACTTTCAGAATAAATTTTAAGAAAAAATTCCCCCCCGTACAAACAATTTTCTAACAAATACAAAAATTAACGATAAACTTTGATTGCGACACCTGGAAATCTACCTGCGTTAGTAGGTTTTCTTTTTTTTCTGAGTGTTCGACAACTGATTTGACACGTACGAAAATTCTCGCGCCACTGTACACCGACGGCGATGCAGAAGCTCCGCGGCCCGGCGTCGCGCTCGATATTCGCTTCGGAATTCGAAACTACCGATACCTCGGAGCCCTTCATTACGGGTATAGATCAAGAGGCTACGTGCGAGCGTTAGAATTACCGATGTTTACACGTATTGACTTGCTAACAACGGTGGATTCGTTATTCAAACGGACAGGGCGTTTCATCGCCAGTGAGAGGAGCGTTGTAAAATCCAGGGAAATGTTAATGTAACGTAGAAGAGGATTTCCCGTAATACCTCCGTCATAATCTCGCTCCCGTCGAAAATATTCCCGAGCACTTGCCGACGCATCCACGAGCGTGCTCCGAAACTGCACGGGCGCGAGCTTATATATTTAAGGTGATCTCAGGCGTGTCGCAAAATGCATTACGACTCCCCGGACTTACGGGGATTTTCAGAACGTCTTTTCAACCTCTCGAAAACTACCTCGAGTCTCGGCGCGATTTGAGAGTTTCGAGAATATTTAGAACACTTTGAGCCTCCCCCCCCTCCTTCACCCCTGCTCGAGAGCCTCGAGTGTTCGAAAGACTACGGGAACATAATGCCGTAGGAGCCTCGATTTTCTTGGCATGCGCTAGAGAAACGGAAAAAGAGAGGGAACTCAAAACTTGGAAATTTTAAGAGAATCATACATCTCGAGCGGTATACAGTACCGGCCAAAATTATTTCACTTTCAGGTTTTCTGAGCGTAACTTTGGCCAAAGTGCATCGAATGTGCTCAAAATTTTACATTTTGCATCTTGTACACGGAAGTTAGTGAAATTTGACAAGATACGCCGTGATTTTCCAATTTTTCATTCGTGCACTTTGAAACTAGTTGTGCCCGAAAAATGAAAGGGCGATATAAAATTCTTTTTGGTTGGTACTGTATGATTCCTTCGCGTGGATCGAGCAGAAATTAATCGGAGGCGCGCGCGAGAGAGTGAGAGAGAGAGAGAGAGAGAGAGAGAGAGAGAGAGAGAGAGAGAGAGAGGAGA
>NW_011967116.1:334755-345057 GCF_000949405.1 Vollenhovia emeryi | reverse complement strand
CCGAGGCTTTCTATTTTTAATTCGAGATGCGAAACGTCGGAAGGAAAAGTTTTATAAAGTGATACGGAGTGTGACGAAAAGGCAATCGGTTCGACGCTAAAAGCCTCTAATACGTCTCGAAAGGCCTCGAGAGAGCGTTCAGCCTCATCGAATTATGCGCTTGATGTTCTTTACCAAGTGTCGATTGCGCAGCCGTTAAGTGCAATGGCGCCTTCAGATTCCGTGGCCTGGATGCATAAAATTTATTTCGACTCGCTTGGAGTAATGCGTTTACGACACCGATGCGGAAACTCGCGGAATTTCAACGCACAGTGGGTGTATTTACAAAGATAATACATTTCGTATGATTGCAATGAAATATTCATTTTGTTTTGCGGCTTTGCCGTATTCATGACGGCCGGCAGAGAGTAAATATGAATCTTGTCGATATGAAAAATATATAAACTACATGTAATCAATACCGCGTCTCGACTGTGCCAATAACTCATTACGTTTAGTGCTGCAGGCATCGTTCGATGTCGCAAATCGGATTTTCGAACAAGGTGTCGCAAGGTAACGCTGCAACACTGGAACCGCGCCGATTGTCCTCCAACTCGGCTGCAGCGGGCGTAAATTTCGTTGCTCTGTAATTTATTATCGCGTAACGCGAATGCACTCGAGTGTAAATTGTAACGGGGCGAGGAGAAAGGAGTCGGGGAAATCGGGACGCGCGTATCTCCTTAGGTAGCCGTAAGACGTCTTTTAATCGTTAGCATTATCCGGGATTAATCTGGGCAAGGCCAGGCAGTCAGGTCGGAGCGATTCATTAAGGAAAACGAGATCGAGTCGTCTCACCGAAGGAGATGAGGCCGCTGTTCAGCATGGACAACTTGATCTGGCTGGGAATAGAGGCGAGACTCTGTCCGGGATTTAGGTGACGTTTTCTGGGCGGTTTCTCCTGTGCTCGGGGCGCGCTTCTGCTCCTGTGGTGATGATGATGCTTCCTGTGCGAGTGGGAATGCGAGTGGGAACCGGCGGCAGTTGAGGCCGCGCCCGTGCGATCGGAACCGACGCTGCTCAGACCGAGAACTCCGCCGCCAGTCGACTGCGTTCGTAGGGACGACATGCTCTGCAAGGCCGAAGAAGAGAAGGACATAGTTAATAAGCATACAAATGGAATCTACAAATTATTTTAGTTACTATTTTATTTATGAGTCTTTTAGAAAAACAGTTAAACAGATGTGCGCACAAGAAAATTGTTCCTACTTTACTCAGTTTGTGTCGAAACATTTCGAGTCCTCTTCGCGTTTACGGTGTTTCGAAACGCTCAAGTGTTGTCTGTAGTGATGGGACAATATTATTTTCTTAAGAGAAAGAATCGATTAGAATCGATGGGAGGCGATCATTAATGTCTAGTTCTTATACACGAATAGAAGGTTCTCTTCAAATGTATCCCGAAATTTCAAAGAACTCTCATAAAATTCTTGGAAATGCCATGTAGTCCCACGATTGCATGATTTTCAGGATAAATTTTAGGAAAAAATTCCCTCCGTGTAGTTGAACAGATAACCTTAAGGCAGCACAGAATTGAAAAACATTTTGGAACTCGGAATGGCTACTTCGAATAATTTTTAAATAAGAATGAAATCGGAGCGGCACACTCGGAAAAAAAGATTTCTTTAGGCTAAACAAAAATGAGATACGTTGAAATCACGTTTCTTCAAATCTACTGAAGTTTTATTTAATTCTACTCAGACATCCGCTAGATTTGAAGAAATGGACATGAATTCTCTTGAAATTTCCGGCCTCAATCAAATGGAATTTTGATCAAGGTAAAAATATCATTTCTTCGAAATTAAATAAAAGTCTAGTATGGTTCTAAATTCGAACAAACTCTTTTCCTGGGTGTAACATGTACGTATATATTATAGAAATAACAGTGTAGGTAAATTGATAACCGACACAACTGGCAATTTTAATTAGAGGCAATTTATTGCGAAAAAAATATCACCTCAGCCGGGGCTTGAACCTGGACTTCCCTACACCCTAGGCGGGCGTCTCAGCAATTCGACATAAATATAGCAATTTATAAAATTATAGAAATATATAAATTATATTTTCTTTCGTGCTTGACTCGTCGTATACATTTCGCGAATAAATTCTGGCAGTTGTGATTCCGCCAAACTTCTGTACAGTATAAAGCAGTATACAAGAATAGATTCAACTTCTCAATGGTTTTGCGAATCTACTACGGCCGTGATAATTTAGCACGCGTACACATATATCGCGTTCCTTTCATAAAAAGGCAGAGTATACATTGAAAAAGATGTCGAATTTAATCCTTTTTCAATATTTGCGCTCGAGCGGCTTGCACGCGCAAGAGCCCAACGTTAAACGCCAGTCGACGCTGTTCGTGCCATACACAACTATCCCCCGGAGGATTAGCACCGTCCACCCTACGATCCATCGTGCCTTGCAGCGCACTGAACGTATGCACGACGCCCGTTGTTGCATCAACCGTCGTTACATCAGCCGGAGAGGGCGATTCTCGTATTTCCCGAGGAACGTAAATCTCCGAAAGATAGCGTGCCGGTGACAGGCCTTGTTAAAGACGCTCTCAAAGATATAATTACGCGTCTTCCGGGTAGCTTGGGCGATGAACGGGCACGTTATTCGTAATCATTTTCCAGAAGATTCGTCTTCCCCCCCCCGAGCAACCGCGAGTTTCCGCTGAATTTCGCGGGCGAGCAGCAGCGAGCATCTAAAACAGGCAACGTCCCGCCTTCTGATTGACTATGACTATCGTTGCACGCGACGTGGCAGAGAATAGAGACGGCCGGTTGGGCCAGCTGGCAACGTGACGCGTGAAGATCGCGTCGTGTTTTCCTGCGTTTCCTCGACGCCTATATTTATCGGGGCGACGTAATAAGTTAATAACCCCTTCACGCGTGCCCTCCGTGTCGTTCTCGAGGACCAAAAGCGGCGTTAACTGACGTCCGAAAGAAGCTAGGGGTGAATTCTGTATCTTACAATACAGTGAAAAAGCTGAAAGTGAACGGCTTTGTCTCTTTCTAAGCGAACAGTTAGGAAGAGACAAAGCTATTCACTTTTAGCACTTTCACTGTGGTGTAAGACACAGAATTGACCCCCTGATGGCTGAAGAGCAAAAAATATATACGGGGAGAATTTTCTTTTATTAAAATTTACCCTGAAAATCGTGGGACAACGTGGAATTTTCAGGTACTTTGTGAAAATTTTGTGAAATTTTACCATACATTTTGCTAGTAAAATGTATACTAATTGTAGATATGATTGCTAAAATAAAATGTATGGTAAAATTTCAAAAACCTCTCATAAAATTCTTTGAAATGCCGTACTGATTTTCAAGACAAATTTTAAGAGAAAGTTCTCCCCGCGTAGATATTTCCCCGCCAACGTGTACAACATTTGAAGACACTCGAGAATCGTGGCAGTTTCTTTAGGCGACGCTTCAAAAGGTTCTCTACAATTATTATTTTCGGCGATTAAGAGCGACGACAATGAGTTTAAGTGCCACAGACCCACTTGGTATTGACCTAGCGACGAAGTTGCGAGGTCTGTGGAAAGTCACAGGAGGCTGGATAGCATTATGTTTTATGAGAACTTGGAAATTACTTAAAAATTGTTGTCGAAGCATTTTGCGCATTTAACTTGGGCGCGTCCAATTAATACAAGTGGAGCTCCGAAATTTTTGTTCACGAAACTATTCGCGGTCATATTCAATTTATATTACAGCACTTTCGACAAGTTTGCCCCCAGAAAGCACCGTCGTATTCTAACTGCGGGATCTATAGGCAAGATATTATTTCATCGCCTTCTTCCCTCACTGCATTTTCATTCAGTTTTCAAGCCCCGCCTGTGTCTCTCTACTTCCCATTAGCAGCGACGTACTTTTAATCGCATTTGCATGCAGGAAAATCCCAGAAATAATGTCATTAAAAGCAGCATAAGTTACGTTACCGACGTTAACTTTTTAAATTGAGTGCTAATAGAGCTTCGATTAATAAATTTAATTTGCAACCATTTTACAATGTTACATCGAATGTACGAAATTCACTTCTCCTACGAACGTATCGCAATTGTCTACGTCGCAAAGGCTCTTATTTCATTACTTTTGCCGCGCCTGGAATCCCCGATACGACCGGAAATTTCTCTAGGCGGGTTCTTTGGAAATTTATTCTTATCAAGTATCTCGAGCTCGCGGAACAATCTCCGTCGGAATTTTTGGAAAAGCCATCTCCGCGGGTTCTCGCGTGCGATTAGTACGACACGCGGAAACTATTTCTCTCTCGACAGCCTTAAGTTTCTCGTATTCATTTTCCACGTAGAATAGCTCGGACCCGGAGCACACGCGCAGTTTCCAAGGGGACAATTTGCGGCTACCAAGTTTCTCTCGCGGAGCCTCGTAATAAATCTCTCATGCAAATCGCTCGAAAGTATTTTAATCTTCCGAAGAAGAGGACGGTCCCGCCGACGTGTCTACGATTTCCGCTCTTCTTATCAATCAAATCAATAATATTAATAGAAAAATACAGAACTTATATATGTTTCGAAAGTCCGTATCTTACGAAGACGGTATCTTTCAAATGTAACTTTCGCAGGAGCATTATTTATTGTACACTTGGCACCAGCCACCGTCGCGTCTCCCGATTTATCGCAAGAAACTGAAGAAGTTGGGAACCAAGTTGGGGAACAACACGGTTTCTTATAGATATATTTAAATAAGCGCAACTGGGGCAGATTTTCTCGCGTCTCGAGCGACTGCTGACTCGGTCTCGCGGCAAATTTTAATTATCTATGCAGATTGATACCAATCTGCGTGGCACCGTTCCCTCCGCGTGCGATTATCAAATTACGTCGCCGGTACTTGCTCAATCCGTCACTGTCGCGTCCACTTCGAGCCCCGATAATGGATCCTCGTCCTAATGCGATGGTGCACGTTTCAACGCTGTTGCGTCCATACATCGCGAATTCTCTCTCTTTCGCCGAATTAAACGTAATAAAATGCACCGCGGAGGAACGTATCGGCGGCGCCTAATTGCGCACAATTAAACAGCGGCTGCTTAATCGGTCGGAACCGGACTCCGCGCGTAACGCTTTTGGCCGAATATGATACGCGCAAAATATCATTTGCAAGAATAAAAGTTTTGAGCGAGAGCCCTGCATTGTCCGAGGGCCCGGTGTTAATTGCGAAATCCGGAAACGCTCGGAAAATTGTAATAAAGAGCGAACTATTTTATTTTGATCGCACACGAATATATTGACTGCAAAATCGCTACGCGTAACTTGTAGCTGCAATTAATTATAATATATTGCGCTAGAACGGCGGACTGATTTGCTTAATCGAGCGAAACTAGAAAGCTATTTATTTCTCTGTATCCGAATTTCGGGCGCCACGGCTGAATTAATTAATAATTAAGCAGACGGAATTACGTGCGTGGAGCTCGATGCGGCCGGAAAAAGCTGACAATGTTATTGCATCGAGTTGTAATCCAGAGCTCGATTCGCAACAACTGTGATTATTACACGGAGAGAATTTTCTCTTAAATTTTATCCTGAAAATCATGTGCATTTTGAAGAATGAGTTCTTTTTATTTTATTTTACCATGCGTTTTCAGCTAGTAAAATGTATACTAAGGCCCGGTTTTTCATTTTCTGGTTCATTGTTAACTCGAGGTTAGTTGATTCTGTCTCTTCTCAGATAATAATAGAAACAGACGCAGAGCCGACTAACTTCTGGTTAACAGTTAACCAGAAAATGAAAAACCGGGTCTTAATATACATTTTACTAGTAGAACGCATGGTAAAATAAAATAAAAATCAACTTATGAGGTTCTTTAAAATGATTTTCAGGATAAACTTTAAGGGAAAATTAATTTGAAGAGAAAAACCGGGTCCAAGTATAATTACTAGTGAAATGTATGGTAAAATTTCAGAAAACTCTCACGAAATTGTTCGCAACGCCGCGTTGTCCCGCAATTGCGGGATTTTCAGGATAAATTTTCAAAGAAAACTCTCTCCGCGTAATAACGCCGACTTAATTACTAATTTTTGCTCCCGGATTCAGCGATGCTCAAAGTGTGTCGTATATCGAAAAACCGTGGTAGCATTTAATGCGGTCGAGATAAAGTGGCTGTACTCAATCGCATTTGTTCCGCGTTTGTAGTGGCGGGCCATAAATTCGTACCCAAAAGTACTTAAGTACAGGCCGTCATCCCGGCGAAGAAAAGAGATAAAGAAAAGAAAAGGGAGACGTGAGAAAAGCCGTCGCCTTTCGCTCTTACATCCCCTCGCTGATATATATTGTTCTTGCCTACGCTACCGCTCTCCTCTTAAAAAAAAAAACCCCTCCAACTTGATTTTATCGCCCGACGGTTCGTCGAGGGAACGGGCGGTGCAAAAATAATCGCAAAACACCGACGGAGACGCTTCTCTTTCGCGCGACAGTCGCACGTTGGACGAATCGCTATCGACTTTCGCAACTACGCTGTCGGAGTTACGCAACCCGTTAAAGATTAGTTTCTTCGCGCGTCCCGTTATACTATGTCTACAATAAACGCAGCAGTCGCAAACCGCGAGAAATCGACCAATCACAGTCAAAGATGAGAAGAATAATCGACTGTCGTTGGTCGATTTCTTGCGGCTTGCTGCGTCTGTTGTAAAACTAGCCTTAAGCTTAGTCTACAATTTACGCAAAACGCAAGACGTTAAGTCGCAACGCAAAAACGTTGGCCAATGACAATTGATTTTTCTCACATTTAACTGTGATTGGTCGATTTCTTGCGTTGCGACTTAGCGTTTTGCGTTTTGTGTAAATTGTAAAATAAGCTTTAGACCAGTTCTACAATAGATGCAGCAAGTCGCAAGCCGCAAGAAATCGGCCAATGACTATCGACTTTTGTTCTCATATTTGACTGTGATTGGTCGATTTCTTGCGTTGCGATTTTGCGTTTTGTGTAAATTGTAGAATAAGCTTTAGACCAGTTCTACAATAGATGCAGCAAGTCGCAAACCGCAAGAAATCGGCCAATGACTATCGATTATTCTTCTCATATTTCACCGTGATTGGCCGATTTCTTGTGGCTTGCGACTTGCTGCGTCTATCGTAGAACCAGTTTTATTTATCGTCATCGCTATGCGGCACGCGTTATATGCACGCGTTAATTAGATTCAATTCGACAATCTTGTGACTTAATTTCTCGGACCGATGAATTATTCAGCGCATCGTCGCGTGTGTTACTTGAAAAAAAACTCGAAGAAAATATGGGGTGGTGTAATTAATTTTTTACATACTTAAAACTTTTAATAACTACCATCAAGCTGATGAAATTTCACAAAGATATGCGTTGCACGTGAAGCCTAATTTCAACTTTGATGGAAATTTTGATTTTGCCTGAAAAAAAAATTGCAACTTTTAATCCACATGTAAATGCGGGTGTAGAAAAGTCTGATAAATTCTGCCGGTAATTTCGGACTTATTTCCGCGGGCACATACCGCGGGCAAGTCGCTCTCCTGTCGTTCGAAGCAGCGCTTCTTTTGTAAATCTAAATGAAACCCGAGATTTTGCTTGGCGCTGGGAATTATAATTGCTCCTATTTGCGTTTCACTTCTATTTACATTCGTGGACGTGCCCCGGCAAAACTTTCGTGGCTCCCATGCTTGTTTACCGCGCTCCGAGAAAAAGAGCGAATCGAGAGCGTTCTCTCGATTAACTCACCCGCCATAATTTTACAGCCGTCATAATTTTGCAGTTTATTACCAAGTGCGCGCGCGTATCGGCGCTCGCAAATAAAGTTTTACTTCCTACATATCGTTTTCGCGCGATGGAACACGAGATGAGTTAGTTGCCTTTACGCGACCGGGTCTGTCCTAGGTCTATCCTAGGTATAGACATAATACATCTGGACCGAGCGTTTGCCTTTATTTGAGCAGTGGGGGTAGAGGTTCGCGTAGAAAAATTCTGTTTTGTGCTATTTCGTTCTTTCTCGGTTGCATGCAAACGAGAGAGAACGAAATAGCACAAAACAGAGTTTGTCCTTTTCTACGCGACCCTCTACCTCCAATGCTCAATGCTCGGTCTAGATATATTGTGTCTATGACCCTAGGTCTATCCTAGGAATATTTCATATTTTAGATAGCAAAATACGAATATTTTCTTTGCACTTAGAACAGTTTATTTTTTATGTAATCAGAAATATAAAATTCTCTTATTATTTTATTAGTCATCCTCTATCATTATTTCTCTACTATGGCAATCACGTAGCGCTTTTCACTTCGTTTCGCCATATTAGACGTTACGAAAACATAATTTTTTGTACGGAGAAACTTGGGAGTGTACGCAGGACTAAACCAGAATCTCGAGGATGGAAATTTTATGCGGAGGCTCCGATATGAAAGGAGGTATTTTAAGAATATATCGCGGTAAACAAGGCGATACGCCCAGAATAATTTCTGCTTCCGCTGAAAATTTGTAGGTAATGGAAAGAATTTCATAGCTTCATGAGGAAAGTTCTCAAGGCTCCGCGTGGGCAACTGCACTCGTAGCGGATATTTTTAAACGTTTTGTAAGCAGTTAACGAGAGACAGACAGACAGAGAGAGAGAGAGAGAGAGAGAGAGAGCCCTTGCCTCTTTCGAAGGTCGGTTATTGACCATACCATCGGCCTCTGAATTCTTGTCCCGAGGTTGTTATCATCATTCCGTCGGTGCAAACCTATAGAACGTGGTGGCGCCAATGTTATCAGTTCCATTCCACAAAGCGAAACCGTAACGATCGCGACAATTTTAGCTTCGCACTTCGTAACGATTCACTTTGTTATTTTTGCAAGCGAGCTACATCCTGAAATATCGCTGAAAATACCGTGTAAGAATTCTTAGAGAGACTCGGGTAAAACGTTTGATTCGTAAAACTCCAATCGAACATCACGCGATTACGCGTTAGCGTTTGAAATTGTATTTTGTTTAGAAGCGCCCGTTTATTGGGATTTTAACGCGATAATAACCGACTGTACGACCGAGGTCAAAGTGATTTTAACGCTTCGTATACTTGTAAAGCGAGAAATTCTTAAAATACAATTTCTCCGTTTGGGGTTTCTCATGATGTTCCGATATCACTGTACTGCAGTGCGATTCCAAAATCAATATGGAGTTGCAGCAAACAAAACCCAGATGTTTGGCTCTTCGTCAAGTCGACGAACGGAGATGGAAATCATTTATTTATTCTCATTTTGCGCCATTATCGAAGGAGTCAAGGCGAAATAGCGTTTCTATTGATCGCGCACATACACAAAACTAATTTCGATCTTTTAATAAGTTTACTTTGGCGTAAAGAAAAAAAAAGTGAAAACACGAAGTTCGCGTATCTCGTAAAAAAACAACTGATCCGGTAGAAAATTGACATTAGAAGGAGGACAGAATGACTTTTGACATTCTTCGGTGATTGCTTATTTTTAAAAACACCTTAATTTCTGAATTGTTCTTAGTAAAATATATACGTGATACTTTTATATAATTAGTGCCTTTCTTCAGATGTCTATGTGGTACATCTAGATATTTCAGGACGGTTTATTTTGACCGCAAAGTCAATTTAGTTATTCGCAAGTCAAAAACTTGTTGTAAACTTATGGGTTCTTTCAGCACAAGGGATAAACCTCTGTCCCGGGATATCTACATTGAGAAAAATGCCTTGATTGTATCAACAAGACGTATGATAGAATGTATTTTGGTTAAACCATACAGCACTTCTAGTTATCACAATAGGGCTCAATTTTTCATAACCAGAAGTTTGATGGACTTCGCTATACTAGTCCAGTAAATCCTAAAGAAATTCTGATTCGTCCATTTGCTAACAGACGATTGGTTGAATCTACCAGATTTTTAATTAATGCGACCAGATTTTTTTTCAGTGTAGGTACAATAGAAATCTTACAAAATATCATATGCAAGATGTAATGTAAGCAAACTGCATCTAAAATTGTATGCAATCTTGCACCTAAAATGTTGCTGTGGCATAAAACTTTTACAGAATACGCCGTATGCAAGGTGTAATATAGACAAATTGTTGTATCAGAAATGTATTGCTATTGTGTCAGTTTACGGGAAGTGAAAAAAATATGACGGATCAATAGGAAAGGCAATGTCCACTATATTTCATATTACTCCATATGTGCAACCTGTTTTAAAAAGATAGATAGATAGAGAAAGAGAGAGAGAGAGATAATCGTAAAATCGACTTGGAGGTTCGAAGCTCCAGGTTCGGAGCTTGCGCCGATTCGCCGAGAGCCT
>NW_011967116.1:317772-332609 GCF_000949405.1 Vollenhovia emeryi | reverse complement strand
AGAGAGAGAGAGAGAGGAACGGATTGTGCAAATAATTGTAAAACAAGCGCATTCGTACCGGTCGAGTTTTGCTCCATCATAAAGTTATACTACTTTCGAGAAACGACCGACATATATTTTTCTATATTTTTGTTCTAGTGGAAAGATGTTATACACACGACTTATTTTTTTTTTAAGAATAATAAGCTTATTTCGAATTTCTGCGCTGAATTAATGCTTCGGTAGAAATAGGCACAAGTTAATCTTGGGTGGTTCCAGCGTTAATATAAAAATAAAAGATAAAGAAACTTGTCTTCGTACTTTGCGCCAATTTTTCGGTAAAATGAACGATTCGCTAACAGATTTAAGACAAAATTATCTGGTGGATTCGTGGGCGAAGCGTTGAATTTTGGCGGTGCGATAGTTACAGCAGCTAAATACACAGACGACAGTCCGGCCGCATAACAGGCTAATCCACTGGGGAGGCCGGTCGACAACTCTCCACGTCTACTGGCTCAAACGTTATACGGCACGTCGTTCCTGAAGGATTTTATCTCCACCGCTTTAAATTATTTATTAGAGACAAATTTATACGCAGACAAATCCGCTTTCGAGAGGGTCGATATTGAATTCCCGAGCGACTGTTTATATTTCAATAAGAGGAATAGTGGGTTTGAAGGGTCCCGAGTCCAAAGAGCGCTCGATGCCTCCACGCGCTGGCCTAGCCCCGAGATCGAAGTCGGCTCTCTCGAGGCACATCATTTTAAATACATCTATATGCCCGGAAAGACGCCCCTTCCATATGAAAGTCGATGAGCGCACTCGATTCGACAGCAGCAATCGCGATTTCTGTTTCCGCGAGAAATGACAATTGCCATCTCTAAAGGCCGAATCAGACTAACAATTGCCGACTCGGATTGGATTGGGATTGGCGATATTGTCCTCTAGCCAGTGAGAGTCGATTAAATCGCTGGCTGCTTCGCTCTCATTGGCTAGAAGACAATCGCCAATTCAATCCGCGTCGACAATTGCTAGTCTGATTCGGCCTTAAGAGGATCCTAAAGTCATCTTTTTTACCGACATAGTCGAATATAGTTTTTACGCTTGTAAATCGTTTTATTGGCTTTTATGCACAAAATAATACCAGGATAAATTGCGGACCACATAGCAGAACATTTCAATGCTTAAAACACTCGGTTCAGAAGTTTAATAAAAATTAATATAAATTTCTCGAATTCTAGCATCGTGAACTTGGAATTAAAAATGTCGATAATTGACGTTTTTAATTCCGTCTTCTATCTTATCGACACTGATCGAGTTCGCCAGCGGCTTTAGGATACCCTTAACGCCAATCGTCTTCCGGTTCCCCTTTCTTTGTTTAAAAAGAAGAAAAGTTTTAATAAAAAATAGCACCCTTCGCAAGCGTTATATTATATATTATATTTGTGCGAGATTTCGCAGGTGCCTCGCTCCTGCGAGCATCCCTACGGCGCTCGCCGCGGCGGAATACGAGACGCAATCCCGGCCTTAATTGTAACTCGATTGTCATCGTCGCGGAAATCAAAGGACGTGACTGACGTCTAGTGTCTGTCCCTCGAAACGTGCGATCGGGACGAGAGGGGACGGCGTCGCGTGTCTGAATCCCGTGTCTAAATTGGCGAGATGAACGCCCGCGGAGACGCCCCGTAAATTCCGGCGAGTCGTTTTCACGCGCTAATTAACAAAACGGATTGCCGTGCGGGAGACCCACATCCGCGGAGATGCATACCACGCATACCCCGGGCGATTTATCACGGAACAATAACTGCGTGAACGCTTAAGCCGGAGAATTACAGTCCTACCGGGCCGGTCGCTCTTAATGCTCCATCGTCGCTGAATAGTCGTCGGATTTATATTCGTTTGTAGGAACGCGTGCGAGTACACAATCGATTGTCATCCGGAACTCCGTGAGCCGCCGTATCGTATCTTTGTCCGTAATTACAGGTAATCCGAGGCGCATCCTTGTTTCCTGAGCGCAGTTCGCGCCTCGCGTTTAAGCTCGATAGAGGGGAAGAGCCGCAGACTTCTTAAGGAAAGTCCCCCTATTATGAGACAGATAGATAGAGTTTCTGCTACATTAATAGGCATCATCTGTTGGTTCCACCATGAATTTATTGCCCCTGGAGTGAAATCTGTTTAGTGAAAAATAAATCGTTAGATCGTGTAGTCGTTGCTTTGCCATCTTTGTCTTATTCTTGGCACCCGGCTCTAACTCAGAGCCGACACGGCCACGTCGAACCAATAGCCGTTTGTCTATTACTTAATTAGCTTCTAATAATCGGCAACAAGAAAATTAAGGCCGCACCCAACTGACCTGCTGCGTCGAGTTACACGTGAGTGAACAAAGTCGAAAATTTCCCGATTGGGTTAGGCAAAAACGTCCACGCCGCTCGGCATTGTGTAGTCGTTGCGAAAAAAGATTTGTTATCGAATACCTACTATCTCATATTAGAATCCTAACTCATAATAAAGGACTTTCCTCTGTACACTACTAGACTGCTACCTTCGAGCTGAAGAGTGAGGCAACAGTCCCGCCATGTCTCGCTAGGTAAATAAAAGTAGTACGTGCGCATCGGTGTGTCACTGTATTTACCCAACGAGACATGGCGGAAACTCTTGCCTCACTTTTCAGCCCGAAGGTAGCAGTCTGGTAGTATGTAGAGGTCTATGGAGCGAACTCGCGGCGTTACAAACGAGACGTTAACGAAGAAAACACAAAGTCGCATACGTTCATTACGCACCGACTTATTATGTAGATTTGTAACGACGGCTGTTTTACGTGACTAATCGCGACCGTAAATTAACCCACCTTACGTGTCTCGTAAAGTAAGATCGCGTATCTTAATGACTGCGTAATCGCCCCGTCGCGAATTGCGACGTCAAATTTCCCGCCGGCAAGTCCACCTTCTCGCTGACCTACAAAGAAATCGACGGCGAATTCTCGTTATCGCGCGAATAACTTTTAAATCCCCCCGGTTCCGCCGGCTAATTTGTGCACTCGCATCATTATGCGGCAACGTAATCAAACTAATGGAGGTAATGACGTTCTCCCGAATATATTACACGTATAATACGCTAAATTATGTTGAATACTGGACCAAAGGGTCCACTCACGTGCGAGGCACACTTTTATTCTTGGAATTACAAGAAAATCTTGAAGAAAATGCAAGTTCTTTCAAAAGACTTTTCAACGCAACGCGGTCTTCATTAGATCACGATTGTGCAAGTTTCTTTTTTTAACAATCTCGTCGGTGATATTTCTCTTTCTTTCCGCAAGCCTGTTAAAAATATTAGAAGTGAATGAGAGTCTTATTAATTTACACCGAAGTTGCGTGTAATCTAATGCCATTTGATGATATATTCTATCTATTATTTTAAACAGGGAGGTTCATCTGCTTGAGCTATACTTTGTGTAATGTTGCTTTGAACGATAATACACATGGCACTTTGAAACTTTCCACACGTGATGTAATAGGGCACGTGTAACGCGATAAGCAATTTAATTCCGTTTAAGCAACTTAACACCATTCAATTATACAATTTACTGTCACAATTTTAAGCGATGTTATCAAATTCAGCCTCCCGTATTATCCATTACTGATTAAGACACACATTTACAACGCGACGCGCGAAACATTTGTAAAATTGCGGTAACAATTCACAGAGGGGCCAAGAATTGCGGACACGGAAGAGAGGAATCCCAGTCGCCTCGATACACCGCTTCTCTCCTCCCTAATTAAAAGCTCACGTGATTGGATTTAGCGGGCGACACTAGCGCGCATAAATCTGGGCCTTAACTCGTACACTCGCTCGCACACGCTCGCGCATCCCGAATTCCGCGCGCCCAATGATTTAAATCCGGCGTGAATCAACGCGGACGCGCGGAATTCCGGCCGAAAATAATTCGCGCGCGCGCGCGCGCGCGTGACTTCGCGCGGGGCGAAGGGAAGGAGGGACGTAAGAATGGAATCGCGGAATTAATGCCTCGGCGTGTATCGGTGTATTCCTCGCGGAAACGAGAGCCGGCGATAAATCCGGCGGCCGCGAGATATAAGCCGGGCATAAATAAAGACGCGCGAAATAACTGGCACTTTTAACCCGCCGATCTCCGCCCCTCGCGATCTCCGCCGCCAGGGGGCAGCCACCCCTCTGCGAAAAATCGCGGGGATACGTCGAACGCCAGTATCCACGGTCCATTCTGCCCGATCCTCCCTCGACCCTGTATCGGAGCCCTCGCATTCGATACTCGCCCGTAAATCATGGCCGCCGATGCGAGTAAATAAGACGATAAATTTACGATGGCGAATTCCGCTCCCGATAAACATACTCGCCAATTGCCGGACACTCATTTATCCCGCCGGGATAAACCCCTCGGACGCGCGCTACCCTGTAGGTCGAGGCCCTTGATCGTTTTCTTCGCCGACGACGGATAATTCCTCGACGCGATCACGTGATTTTTCACGCCCTCCGTTACTTCCCAGTGAACATTAACAGTTACATAACAACGACATTATAATTTTCTACTCGACAATGTACATGTAATATAACGCGCTTGTTATATTACAATATTATAATTTTCTACTCGATAATGTAAATGTAATATAACGCGCATGTTGTATTACAATATTATAATTTTCTACTCGACAATGTAAATGTAATATAACGCGCTTGTTATGTTACATTTACATTGTTGAGTAGGAAATTACGATACTGACGTTATGTAACGGTCGCTGTTTAATAACAAAATTTTGATCCAACGGCCAAATAACATCTAACAGGCAGAAATTTGGGCGTTCAATAATGAATGTAAACTTTGGGGTAGATATGATATCGCCAGCAATTCAAAACAATGATGAGTATTTATTTTATAAAAACTAGTTTTTATATTAAATAAAGGCATTGGCCAGTGTAGGTCGTTTTTGTAAAATACTCATCAATGAATGTAAAATTTAATTTTACAATTTCATAAAATTTACATGCACGCGTTTCGGCAACACAGCGCCTTCGTCAACATATACGAGTATGTATAAAATTACGTGAAGAAAGTCAAAACTAAGTATGCAGTTTTTAACAATATTGTAGACGATGTATCACGTTGCAAAGTACAAATTCCATCGTTGCGAATTTTGATATATGTGTCGTTAACTTTAAAATTATTTCTTATAACGTATTCCAAACCGCAACTATGAAGTAATAAGAAAGAATCTTTAAATTAATTCCAGTTAAATGTTAACGATTAGTCTGTGACTCCCTTAAATCATGTCAAGAATTCAAACGCATCGATAGAAATTCCAAGTTTAGATGGTCGAAACGTTCAGAGTCACTCATTTGGTGTTACATCGTGGGTTGTTTGATCTCGACAAGTCAACTTCGCTATGTCAGTTAATTATAACAACCCCGAGGATAAATTTGTTTCTAAAATGTTTCTATAAAGAAGCGTTACTGTTTACTGGGTTAGTATAAAAATTATCATAAATCAAGCTGTCGTCAGTAAATCAATGATTAATTACCCTGACGTCCGCTGTAAAATTTCGGGTCATCATGCGGTTACGTTTAGCGTACATTTAGACTATCGATTTTCCGCGACGATAGGGAACTGAATCAATTATTTCGCTTTGTTTTCTCCTTCCGCAGACTAGACATCTTATTTTGAGATTATTCACGCGCACACCAGACAAAAGATCCGCGTCGAAATCGACAACCGATGCGACACTTGACATCGTCTCTCGCGCGTTTTCCTGCCGCGAGCACTCACGTGAGATCTATTGTGCGGGGTCTCTTCTCCTTCTGGGGATGCTGGAGTGATTCCCACACCTCTTGCACCTTTTGCACCTAGAGCTGTCAGTTCGTGGAAACATTTGTATAATATACAAATTATGCGGCTTTTGCGTACAGACCGAAAGTGTCCCGCTATTCGGATTAAATTGGAGAACGGCATGGAATCGTCGAAACGAAATTTAGAAGCGTAACAAAAAATCTATTCACTTAAACAAATCTACTATAACGTATTTTAGTGAACAGATTTCCCTGTTAGGCTTCTAAACTTGGTTTAATGATACCATGCTGTTCTCTGATTTAGTGCGAATACTGAAACACTTTCGATCTGCACACATGAGTCTTATAATTTGTATATTACACAAATGTTTTCATTAATTAACAGCTCTAGATGCGAAAAGTGCAAAAGGTGCAGAATTATTCTGGCAAACCGATTTCAATATGCCTTAGGTGCTGATCGTTGCTTTGTAAAAATGAAAGGCTCTCGACGTTTTCAAGAGAGTACAATTTACAGCGGATCCCATTTCATAGTTTTACATATTCATATTCTGTTACAAAATAATTTCTGATAGAATATTTCCCTTGTATGTTATAATCCGCCGTGTATTTACATATATAAAAGTTTATGCAATGTAATATATTCATTGGTGAAATACGGAATATAATGTTCAGTGATGAAATATGGAATTCAAGAGTAACTTGAGATATATTACGAGTCGAGCATTTTGCGTGTTACCCCAGTAGGAAATACTGCTGACTCAGCGAGGTCCATTAGTCGCGAGCGTTTCGAATTTTCCGACATGCCTCGGCCACTCGTCGTTATTTTCACAAACTGTGCACTTACGGCACTTAAATCATGTACAGACGCGACGTAGGATGCGTGTAATGGATTCGTACTTCATGCAAACTGCAAATTTTATCGCGCGATTGAAGAGCCAGAAATGAAGAGTCAACAATATCGTAGTTGCCTTACAAACGACATTTGTTTTCTTTTTTATATCGAAACCCATTAAAACGCAAATCACTTTCCGCCAAGGTGTACACCACCGTCTCGTCGCGATTCGTTGGAAATTCTTAATCCCGATAAGTTTCATCATGTAACTCTCCTTCGAGTTTTTTTTTTTCTTAACGAAACGTCAGCTTCGTATTTATTGGAAAATTGTATTGATCGAACGGAAGCGCGCGTGTTGCATGATGCATCCAATATAAATGGACGTCTATGCACAGTGCGCGCGTACATTCTTCCGCGCGACAATTCGCGCGTCACCGACACGCGTGATAGCGGAGCCGTTGCACTTTTACACGCTTTTACACGTCAACGTTTGAGATTGATGCCGACGAGATTTCAGCAAGACGACGTCCCGCGAAGGCACGGAAACGCGACACTGCACTTTTCTACGCGTGTCGACTGCGAAAAAATACGACACTCCGAAAATATAATATTTTTCTTCGTTCGAACTTGCTCTCCCTGCATTTTTCCAGGCGAGAGTCGCGAAGATCGATCGATCGATCGTTAGTACACCGGTCGCATCATTTGGAAACTGAAATCCAACTGCCTTTACGCTGAGTGCTCTTGTCAGTAGAGCGAGTTAAATCGTGCGATTAAAAGAATTAATTTATGCAAACGACTGAATAGGCACGAAAAGGGTCGGAATTTTCAAGTCAATTTATTCAAGACCATAATCTACTGGATTTCATTCATTTCTTTTTTGCAACACCGTCCAATTATTCCTGAAAAGAAATTATGTCGGAACCTTACGGAGATTATTCGGCAAGACATCCGAGCCGACTCAATAAACGTCAGCGTGAGAGATCTTCGCGTCACGTGCCAGCGTTCGGAAAAGTTATAATTTCTCGAAGGGCATAATTCTCCGCGATATATATATATATATATATATATATATATATATACGAAGAGAAGCTGGAAGAAATTTTCACGGTTTCGACAGGCCGAGAATAAAAGATTTCGCTGTTTTCTCTTTGGGACGCGTGACAGCCTACACTGAAACAAATCTGGTTGCGTTAATTGGAAATCTGGTAGATTCAGCCAGTCTGTTAGAAAATGGACGAATCAGTATTCCTTTAGGATTTACTAGACGCGCAGTGAAGTCTATCAAACGCTCTGGTTATGAAATATCGAACCCTATCGTGGCGACTAGAAATTCTGTTTGGTTTAACCAAAGTACATTCTATCATACGTGTCTTGTTGATACAATCGAAGCATTTTTCTCAGTGTAAGGGTCAATTCTTCCAACCTCTGGGGCCTGGTTTTTCGTTTTCTGGTTAACTGTTAGCTACACGGATTGTACGTACAATACATTTTTACTAGTAAAATGTATGGTAGACTTTCAAAAAGCTCCCATAAAGTTCTTCAGAATGCCATGTTGTCCCACGATTACATTATTTCCATAAATTTTAAAAGAAAATTCTCTCCGTGTGGAAGTTAGCCGATTCTCTGTCTCTTTTTAGATAATAATATAAAAAAAAGATAGAGAGCCGACTAACTTCTGGTTAACGGTTAACCAGAAAATAAAAACTCTGCCTTGGTAAGCTAACTAATAGTTAAATTACATGTCTAGCTTTGTCTAATTTGAAGAAAAAGCAAAGACATAGATATGCTTTATCTATTGATTAACTTACCCAGAGGTTGAACTGAAAAACCAGCTCAAATTCTTACAAACTGTCCCCCAACGTGAGAGATCGGGCGCTAAGACACGACGCAACGCTGACAGAGCGTGTGTAAAAGTTAATTAACGATAATCACTTAATCCTACCTGTGCGTCGTGTCGCAAATAGGCTTAGTTAAAATTGCAGGATCTAAAAGAAAACGCGGAGTGAAAATTAATTAATTAATTAATTAAGCCGCGGTGTCATCGCGCGTGAAAGAATTAATTACGCCGGCGGCATTCGATTAATTAACTTCTTAACTGAATCACCATTTGCAGGTGAAGTTTAACCGGCGGGACAGTCCACCAGCGCCGAAACCCGGTCCTCGTCGCGGCCCGACCGCGACGTCCGACCATTTTCGCACGCGATCCGTCACTACTTCGGGACTTGTTACCGCGTAGGGTGACGTCTGCATCGCTCCACCGTCACGTCGCGCCTCCCGCGATCACGCGGCAATTTTAATTAGAGGATTCAGAGGATTTTAATTAAGGCGGCCGGTTTTCCCGGCGAGGGAAACGCGCGCTCTACATGCGAACACGTCGAAATTCCGCTCGGCGCCGCGCCGAGTCTCGCGCGCTCTCTTACGCGCTGCTGTCGTCGTCGTCGTCATCGTTGGCGCGCGGTTACATCATCGGAAACAACGCGAAAACGAGTAGCGCGGTATACTTCCCGGGCGCCAAACGCGAGGAAAACGCGAGCGTAACAAATTATATCGTGGCGAAATTTACGGCGGGCCGCGAGCACGTCAGGGATTCGACTTGGCCGTCCTCAAGCGGCAGCGCGTACAGAGAGAGAGGCTGCTGGAGCGGAAAATTATGAGGGAAGAGACGCAGGTGTTCGCTCCGCAATTTTGACCGTTAATCTAAATTAACAATTTCACCATTTGCTATTGTTATTTTTACAGTATGAAACAATTAACACGGCACGTTTGTAGAAGTATATAATAAATACATTCGCGTGTGTTTGCACGAAGGTATTTATTTTGTCTTATCGCGATTAATTCACCATTTTATTTCTGATGACTATAAACGCGCGTGCATTTTGCAGTGCAAATGTCACGCACGTTTTCTCGTTTTTTTTTTCATTCACTCAAAGTGTCCTTTTAACAATCGGCTCCTGGCGATCTCTCGCTCTACAGAATTCTATGGGGAAATATGCGTGACTTTCGACGGGGGCTCGCTTCGAGGCGAAAGCCAAAACCGATCTTCCTCAAACGCGAGAGAATCGCGACTCGCCGTTCGTTTTCAGGCTCATCGCCCGCCCGGATGCACCTGGAGCGCTTCCGAAAGGAAACATCTTCCGCGTCTTCTCGTTAAAAGTTAAACGCGGAACGTGACTTCGCCGAAGTCACGGGCGCCAGCCAGTTGAACGTTTCGCCGTTGTCACGCGAGTACAATGCTCCGGCTCGTTGCACCAGGTGAAACAACGTTTCGACACGCTCGCTCGATCCTCGTCCACTCGTCTCCCGGTGTACCCTAAATCCGTCTACCCGGTACGCAACATCTATCACGACCTACATGCACCAATACGATCGTAACGTACCATATGACGCGGCTGCTTCCGAGTTTGACAAACTGCCGCGAGTCCTCCGCGTCTCCGTGCGGCCCTTCCGCGATCCGGAGGACACCGAACGTCCTGGGACCACCGTGCGCTGACTCCTCTCTCTCGATCGGCAGCGTGCACCACCAGCCCAGTGTCATCCAAGCAACAACCCCCGGGACCAAGACTCAACCCCCGTCACGGCGCAACGTGACTCGCCTTCCCCGATCCCGAGTCGACCGATCGCAGTATTGGCGATCGATCGATCGCCGGCCCGCCTCGATCACCCCCGAGTCAATGACTGTTGTTTGCTTCGCTCCCGGCTTGCTTTCTCTCTCTCCCTCCCTCTCTCTCTCTCTCTCTCGCTTTCTCTCACCCTCTCCCTTTGCGCGCACTGATCATTCACCCACCACCACCACCGGGCACGGCACGACGCGACGGCGACGACGGGTGGCGACGACGACGACGACGACGTGGACGATCGCGAGGTCGGTGGCGGACTGGCGCGGGGCAACGCGCGAGTCACCGTCGACGACGAGTCGAGTCGCTCTGGCGAGGAGTTCCTGGGGGGCCGTCAGGCTGGCTGGCGAGGAGGCGGCGGGTGAGACGCGAGGGTCGCCAGTGGAGGAAGAGGGATAGAGAGGGAGAGAGGGAGAAAGAGAGGCCGGGGGCGGCGGGAGCGGACGCTCAAGAGGAGAGGAAGGGACGACGGCGTCGGCGTCGGCGTCGGTTTTTCGCCGAGGGCGTGGTCCTGGTGACGGGCGCGTTGTACCGGACCACGGAGCCAGAGACGGAGCGAGCGCTGGTCCAGATGCTGCTGATACTGGCTCCCGCGGTGGCTGCTGCCGGCGAGACCGAGACCGCGCAGCGGCTCCGAAAATTCTCTCCGGGAGACCTCGAGAGAGACTTCCAGCGTTTGCATTGATTCAGCTCGATTACGTAATTGTTAAATTTATCGCGGATAATGTACGAACGTATCGCGCACGCAATATTGCATAATTGATATCTCTTTCCTCTCCGAGCCTTGCGTCGACGAGTCGCGAACTGTGTGTAAAGGCCGAATCAGACTAGCAATTGCTGACTCGGATTGGATTCGCGATTAACGATTGTCTTCTAGCCAATGAGAGGACTAAAGCGCTGACTGCTTTGCTCTCATTGGCTAAAGGACAATCGTCAATCACCAATTCCGATTGCTAGTCTGATTCGGTCTTTAGTTTCGAGTTTCGAGAAACGTGTAACCAATCAATTTGCAGCTTTTTCGTGAAAGACGCAAGTTTCTCGAAACTAGAACTTGGACACCGTTCTCGGATCGCGGATACACAAGGCTTAAGGATAATTTAGAGCTTGACACAGTTACGGAAATAATTGAAAAAGCTGTTGTTCGACGATATTCTAATATTCTGATACATCCAAATTCAATCGCAACGTTTACACGATCCAACAATGAATTTTCCACTAGACACATTTCACTCCAAGGGCAATAAATTCGCGGTAGAACCAATAGTTGATGCCTATTTGATTTAGCAGAGACCCCGCTATTAGGGGCGTGTCTTATAATAGGGGACTTTTCTCTATATAACAATATCTTCTCACGAGACAACTGTGAAACGTAAGAGGCAAGATGTAGGGAGCTGCACACCCACGGAAAACATTTCCGGATCCAATGCTATTACACTTGAATGTATCATAAAATAGGATCGATATAGCGCCAATCATATTTGTTATAGAGAAAGGAATATTTTAATCTTAAATGAAAAATTCTAAATCCCTAGAGTATGCATCGTCTTTTGTCGAATATCGTGGTGCCAAGTCGGAGGGAAAATTTATTCTAAACGCGAGAATATATAAACTTAAATTTATATAAGTTACTCTTGTCTCTATACAGTGAGTCAATCTTTTTTAATTCGGCAGAGGAGAATAAGAGTTATTGATTTTATTTTGATATTGTCATTAGTCTTGTACTAAATGAGGTTGTGAGAAATACAAATGCGTCAAGAATATTTTTTGCCTCGGTAACAGAAATCCTTTCTGAGGGCGCACGAATAATATTCCCGTCGTCAGGAAATTGTGTGTCACAAATTCAGAATTTTAGCGCATCGCTGAAAAAGACGGCATTAAGAAGAAACTGACGTCCTTCGTGGATCTCCGAAAAATCCCCCGTTCCGAACGCGCGTCGTTATCATCTTTTTTCCCCCGCAGGTCCGCCCCGGCAAGATTCCGGCGGCATAAGGCGGGCATTCGTTATCCTCGTTACTCTTTACCCGCAAAGGAAAACAGAAGCGGGAATGAAATATCGTCGTTACTCCGCATTCTCGCTTTTTCCGCGCGTAGGGAGAACATCCGTTTCACCGCAACTCGCCACGTCCGTCCGCGATGTTCGGGATTTCGCGCTTCTGTCGCGAAACAATGTTCCATTAGCGCGGCGCGTTCGTTATCATTGGACGACGAGCGACACGACGAGGACGCGATCGCCGTCACTATTTGTCGCTTTGAAGTCGTTACACGAGCTGCGGCGAATAGAAATTAATCAGAGTCGTCGGAAATCCCCTTTCGCCGTTGTCGTTTTACCGCCGGCGGATTACATAGTGGCGCGTGTTTCTCGAAAACAAAAAAGCCGGTGACCCACGAATGACAGTGTTTCCCGCGTGTGCATTACGCGCGTGAAAGATGATCTCGCGTGTATCATCTCGCGTATAAGACACCATAAATCTTCATATAAAAGTTAATGCCATATGTATTTCAGCTTGGTAAGCGCAATGCCGCGTTCAATTATTATTAAGAGGGAATATTCGTGAGAGAATCGCCAGAATTAATTTAAACAGCTGAAAAAGTTAAGTACGCGCGTCCCGGATTGAGGGAGGCCCCAGGTTCGAATCCTGGCTTAGGTAATATCTTTCGCAATAAGAATTTTAATTTTCAGCACGGGGAAGGGGGTTGTTGTAATGAATGCTAAGTACAGCATTTAAGATAATTTAGAAAAATCGTTCAGCAATTTTATAACACGCGAATTCACTGACGATGATTCCACCTAACGAAAAACCTGCGTTATACAGGGTGTCTCATTTTACATGATCCACGCAAATATCTCCAAAAATATGAAAGATACAGAAAAACTCTCAGGTCTCAGGAATATGCTGTTGCAATAGTGCCTCAATTTTTATGCATGTAAATTTTGTGCATGTTACAATACACAAAACTTTTCAATAATTGCAACACTATCGCAACAGCATATTCCTGAGACCAAATCAAGTGAAAAAAGTCCTGTACTACTTTTCCCTCCGGCAAACAGTTATCGAGATATTATGAGCTGAACATTGAAAAAGTTACAAATTTTCTCTTGAATATCTCAAAAAGTATTAGGCAAGTCAGAAAATGTTTTGGACAAAAGTTGTTCGTATTAATTAGTAGAATAAGATAGTGTAATAAGCAATAGGGGGTTCCGTTTAAAAAATTGAAGGTGACCTTCACGTGACCTTCAAATGACTATCCAAGGTCAAGTCAATGGCACCACCATATGTCCCCCTTCGACCCAAATAACTTTTATTTGAAACGTTTTTCCGTGTCTTTCATACTTTTCGAGATATTTGCGTGGATCATTTAAAATGAGACACCCTGTATGTCTATTACTTCTATTAGTAACGGCGCGCAGGACAGGATGGGAAAAATACGGTATATGGATTCACATTATTAATTTATTATCACATTAGTAATTTAAGTGTCTACCAGCTGTGCCAGGTCCTAAATGGCGTTTACACTTGTAATTGATTTATATTTAAAAAGGGCCGAGTTAAAAATTTAGTTAAGTACGCGCATTCGCGTATTCAGAGGTCCTGTACAAAGTCCGGAAGAGATTTTACTTTCTCGCGAGAGAACGAGAGATCACGAGACACGGTGGTGTCTCGCGCCAAGTATAAGCGTAGCTAGAACCGCGCGCGCGAGACCGACCGTGTAGTTAACGCGAGTACGCGGGTTGACGGGCCCTTAGACTTTCGGATCTCAACAACGGCTGATCCGATGAACTTCTAAGTGGACTCAATCGATAGCCCGGGTCCAATTTGCATAATAAAAGTAGTTTTTATTTTTCTCCTACGTGCTTAGATAGTACACGTTGAAATAGTCCTACGACAGTTTCGACGAGCTGTATTTAAAGGGAACGTATCAGCTCTGCTCTCTAAAAGTCAATCGGTGGATTATCACTGAAAGCAGTGAATACTCGCTGATTCAGTTATAAATATACCACTGCGATTTTCAGTTCGTCCATTCTTTAGACTTCAACGGCGCATCGGACTACGGGTTGCGATTAAGATTAGATTGAAATTTCACGAATAAGGATAAAATTTGCTAAACTTGGGATTAGTAAAAACTACTCTGATTGGTCAAATTTCGATCTAATCTAAATCTCAATCCGTAGTCTGGCGCGGGCTTGAAGATCGATTACTGTTCTTCCTAATTAGCACTCGATATTTGTAGGTCGTGGGATTCCGTCTTAACGATATCGTTAGACGTGGCTTAACAAGAATCGATTTTGCAAACTGTCCATTGATTGCCGCATTTGCATATCGTAAATCCGATCTTGTATGCCGAGTGTACGCGGGCGGCGCGCGATCGATAGCAGCTGAGAGGCGATGCAGGAAGTGACAATTGCGATCTTCCAATGCAATTGCATCGGAAGATACGGTCTGCCTGCGAGTGTCGCAACGAAAGTTAGCGCGCAATTAAACTTACAGTTTCGTTCTATTGTTAGAGGCGGCGCGTACAAGTAAATTATCCGGATCGATCGTCAGGTTCGCCCGACGCGAGTGTTGCTGCACATTAACAAATGGAATAATTAACGATGA
>NW_011967116.1:311166-316677 GCF_000949405.1 Vollenhovia emeryi | reverse complement strand
GTAACTTGTCCCCTCGTCGCCCATACGTACGGGAGAAGTGACAAGAGGTGGCGAAAAGAAAACGCGTTACCTTAATGCGAGACATGTTAATTTAAGATCGTCAGGCTCGAAAGAATTTTCGTATTAAAGAGGCCTGGGGAAAGAGCAAAGTGAAATAAAGTAGCGAGCGAAATTATGTTATATAATTTCAAGGTAATGTCATTAATCAGGACGGTCGCCGTCTGCTTCGATACAACACTCTTTTCACTTAGAGACAAGTTTTTCAATTTGGCTCTTAGTAAGATGAAATTTTATTTAAGACAGAACTTCACAGGAGACAGAGAACACGTGAATCATCGAGGTGATTCGATGTACGCCTAATGCTCTTTTCACTTATTGTTAGAAGTTTTTTTTTTCAATTTGGCTTCTAGTAACGTGAAAAGGTAGCACTAATTTTATTTAGAGTAGAACTTGACAGGAAAACGCACGTGTAAATCATGAAAATGATCTTACGAGGTGTAATTATGCGTTCCGATGTACAAAGTATCCTTTCCTTTTATTCTTGCAAGAAAATAATTTCCTTCTGCGAACTTGGTGCGAAATTTAAGAACAGCCGTGAAGAAACGAGAGAAATAAGTTGCAAACTATGCTGCTACGAACGGCCTCTCTTGCTGTAAGAATATGTTTAAGTTATATCGTTATCGTCCAATCCAAAAAATATATACACGGAAAAAGTTATGCTGTGTCAACAATATCAGTGTAATTGAAATAAAATCGTTGAAGCCACATCAATATTAATGAACGGAAAACAACAGACAGTTGTCTTAATAATCTGAATATTTAGTTCAATGCTTAAAGTTAAAGTCCACAGCAAGTACAATCGAGCGAATTATTTATGTTCGCGGCAGTCCGTGACGTTAACGTTTAATTCAAACAACTTCATTCTTTTTAATTCAATAGCATTTTTTCCCCGCGTATACACGAAGCGGCGTGTGAAGATTGGATGGCCAATGCAGATATTGAAAATTACGAATTCAAATTCCTCGGGCGTGCACTGCAATTATCTGCGTTGCGTTTTCTCGAAACGGCGGAAATACAAAACTGAAATAAGAATGATAGGCGCTCTTGAAAGTTGAATAGGAGCTTTTAAAATAATAAACAACGCCCCTTAGCCCGCAAAACCCTCTTGAGAATCATTTTAAAGATCGCCATTTATTCGGGAGCGCGCAAAGTGCAGTCGCTCGCGGACGAGGGCCCGTATTTGAAGCGTCGTAATAAATTATTACCGGCGTATTATCGAGTCAGGTGCAGAGGGAAGGGGGAGGGGAGGGGGGAGGACGTGGGCTTAATCCGCCGTCGGAGCTGAACGTTCTGTCGGTGGCAGCTCGCGAAACGCTCCGAAAAGCAAACGTGGACCTGACCCAATTGGAACTACGTTTCGGGCGGGGAGAGCACAGTCGTAATAAAACGGCTGAGGTGACATGCCTGACGGTCCACGTCGGGCAAGGTTAAGCGCCGACCCTCGCGCCGAGCTTATAAATAACTGCGATATTTCCCTGCTTTTCGGCTCGTCTCTCTCCCTCTCTTCCTTGCGTAGCCGCGACTGCCCCGGCCGGGAGAGGCTCGTAGTCGATCTCCTACCGAAAGCTTCCCGGTCTAAACTCCAATTGGGAGACGCGATAATTGGGTCGCGCACCCCCGTCGGGCGGGGGGCGGGGGGGCGATAGAAAAACGACGCGGAAATCCCTTTTATCCCGCCTTGAAAGGACAGATCCCCTCGCGCGATGGGCGATAATTTTTCGGCCAAGCGAGAGACGGCGGCCGCGGTCGCGCGATTACTCGTTCGATCCATCGTAGCGATGGTCCCGCTCGTACGCAGGAAATATGTACGGTGTACGTGCGTGGAATTCGAGGAATTTTGAAATATACATCGCACACAGCCCCGGGTGTCTCGCGACGTTCGGGGCTTTTTCGACCACGTTCGTTTGCATTTGCGAAAAATAGGTCGCGTCGTTCCAGGATTAAAGCCCCGCGGTGGCTTACGCGGCTTAAATGCGCGCTCTCGAATGGCATTAGCTCGGAAAATTTGGAGCCGAGCTCCGACGCGTTGCTATACAATGGTATATCGAGGGACCGTCGGAAGTTCGCTCCTCTCGAGGCGAAAATAAGTCGGATGCGCTCGATCGACGGAGGAATCTTCGGCGCGAGCGCGACGCTCTTCCGCCCCGGAAGTGTCGCGCGCGTTTCGTATTGCGACTCGCGAGACCGATGCAATTTCCGGGGAATCCGCGCTCATCCCTTGCCGCGCGACGACTTCCTCGGGAACTTTGCCCGCGCATCCGCGTGCGTTATGCGCGCGTAGTAATTTAACTCGCGCACGAAATAGCACGGAAGCCGGGCCGGCGAGCAGACGGAAGCGGGGCGCTCCTCCCGTAACCGGAAGTTGAGTAATGAGATCGTTAAAAGCGGCGTAAAGCGTCGAGACGCGGCGTTCCTCCGCCGCTGGCTACGGCACGCGGGATGTTAGCTCCGATGTCGGAAACGGTTGCTAAAAATATCGATACGTTTACTCGATCGCGCGCCGGAAACCCACTGTTTCCTTCACGCCGGGGACCACGTGGGAATTGCCGTAAAACACCCGCGTGAATAAACGGAGATCGACGGGGCCTTTTATGGAATAATACGTACAGTAATGGACAGAATGGTTGCAACATTTCTTTTTTAATAAGTTTAGGAACGCGCATTTAGTTTCAGGTTTATACTCCATTTTCTTCGAGGAAAATTTTACTCGTGGAATAGATCGAAAACGCTCAAAATGGCCCCAGCACAGTGCACTGGCTAAACGTTGGTCCAATGCAACCAAATATTGGATCAACGTTTAACCAATGGCCGCGTTCAGCAGACACAACTGTTGAGTGAGCGCTCAGTATGATTGGTGAATACTTTTAGACCCAGCCAATCATATTAAGAAATCATTGAGCGCTCACTCAACAGTTGTGTCTGCTGAACCGGGAAACCCCCTAGTAGCACAGTGCATTGGCTAAACATTGGCCGATATTGTCCAACGTAAAGTCAATATTGGCCGTGCAACAAATGTAAATATTACCCCATAATTATTATATAATATTAGATTTATATTCTAAGTGCATTGGCCAATATTTAACAATGTAATAAGAATATTGGTCTAATATTGATACAATATTAAACCATTATTGCTGAACAGACATATTGGCTAAATAAAAGAAGGCGTCCATCTTACAATATTGGACCAATATTGGGAACACTTAGGTTTACATTATTTCCCAATATTGCGCCAATATATCGTACTACTAGGGTTCGGAATGGCCATCGAGTAAATTATTCCCCGGAGAAGAAGATTTGGGAACGTAACCCTGAATCTAAATGCACGTTCCTAAACTCATTAAAAAACAATGTGTCGCAATCATTCTGTCCATCACTGTACAGACTGAATATTAAAGTTATACATTTTTTAATTATTATTTTTGTTAAGGGTAGCAATATTCACGTCCGTGTCAATAAATGTTCTCGCGAAAGAGAGTTTTTTGATCATTACATATGAATGTTCGCCGCTGCGGGCCGCTGTTTAATCGCGAGATGGACATATCTCGGCTGTATCTACCGGGCCGTCCGCATCGAGTCGACATGAGTGACGAATAACTGTAGAGATCACTCGGAGCAACTACAGTACTGGCCGAAATTATATCAACTTTTGATTTTCTTTTTAGCATAATTAATTTTAAATTGCACGAATGAAAAATTGGAAAGTCCTGGTGTATTTGATAAACTTTCATTTACCCTTCACAAGTGTACAAGATGCATCTGTTCTCAGCCCAGCAAACACCAAAGTAATACACGGAAAGAAAAATGTACGTTGCCGTAGATAAAAACTGCACGTGGCAACTAATTTTTAATTGTAAAATATGGAGAGTTAACATTTAGTTGCGACAGCTAAATATTTTGCTACTGTGCCTGTTGTATTAAGTGCGGCAGCAAACCGTTTGCTGTGCTTTAGAAATTTATAATTATGGCAACAAAATATTTTTACCAAGTCACAATTGGCTACGGTAGCGAAAATTTTTTTCAATGCAGTTACATAACATCAATATAACATCAATGTAAATGTAATCTTGATTTTATATACTGTTACTTTGGTGTTTGCTGGGAGGTGTCCACTGTAAAATTATGAGCACGTTCGATGCACCTCGACGAAAGTTGTGCTCGGAAAACCTAAAGGTGACACAATTTCGGCCAGTACTGTATATTTTTGTGAAAAAGCGAGGTTTAATTAATTTATTTTAACATTGTAGATCTTTATTAGTAAAGATCAACTAACGGTTGCAACGTCAATATTATAATTTCTCCAACAACGTAACTGTTGCGCGCAACATATGTTACATTTATATTGTCGAGTGGGAAATTATAATACTGATGTTATGTAACTGTCAGTTGATGTTCACTGGATCGTATATCGCGGACATTGTTTCCAGTTAGCACAGAAAATCCGAGAAGCATTCTCTCCCACCCCACTTCTGTTCTAAATGCATTCTCAAGAGTTCACTTTTATGTCACCAATTCTGAGCTCTTTTTCGGACGCAAAGAGAATTCCTTTTACATTCTAACAAGAACTCGCGCCGGACAGCAGTTCACTTTTAACAGATTACGCAAATTCACGGAGAAAAAATGTAGCTGCCTAAAAACTGTATGTGGTAACTAAATTTTAGTTGTAAAATATGGACAGCTAATGTTTAATTGTGACAGCTAATATTTTGCTACTGTGCCTATTATATTAGGTGCGACAGCAAACTGTTTGCTGTGCTTTAGAAATTTATAGTTATGACAGCAAAATATTTTTAGCAAATCATGATTATCTACGGTAGCGAAATTGTCAGCGTTCGTAAAGAATTTCAAAAAAGTAGATCCTTTTTGAAATCACAATAAGCACCCGTGCTATTTGAGTTGCTAGTATATCATTTAGGAAGATGAAGAACCCTAGTAGCACAATATATTGGCACAATATTGGGAAATAATGTAAATCTAGTATTCCCAATATTGGTCCAATATTATAAGATGGACGCCTTCTCTTATTTAGCCAATATGTTTACTCAGCAATATTGGCCAATGCACTTCCAATAACAATTTAATATTATATAATTATTATTGTGCAATATTTACATTTATTTCACGGCCAATATTGGCTTTACGTTGGACAATATTGGCCAATGCATTTCTAATATAACCGACATTGGGTCAATGTTTAGCCAATGCACTGTGCTACTAAGAAAAGGAGAGTAGCACAATATATTGGCGCAATATTAGGAAATAAAATGTGCAAATCTAGTATTCCCAATATTGGTCCAATATTGTAAGATGGACGCCTCCTCTCATTTAACCAATGTCTATTTAGCAACACTGGTTTAATATTATATCAATATTTGACCAATATTCTCATTACATTGTTAAATATTGGCCAATGCACTACCAATAACAATTTAATATTATACAGGGTGGGCC
>NW_011967116.1:293120-302658 GCF_000949405.1 Vollenhovia emeryi | reverse complement strand
GGGAATAGACGCCACTCTAATTGGTTGAATCATAGTCGGGAGTCCGAGTCAGTAGTCAAGTCAGAGTCGAGAGTTTGTAGTCTCATACGGGCTTAAGGGCCTGAGCAGAATGGCTGTCTTGTACTCTTCAGACATAAGACAGTTATTGTGCGTTACCTCAAGACAAAGGCTTAAAACAAAACATTGTCTTAAGGCGGTCTTAAGAGTAGACAGCCATTCTGCTCAGGCCCTAAGAGCCTCAGCAGAAAGATTGTAATCGTTCACGATTCCGTCGTAAGACGTAAGGCGTCGCGATTCAACGCACAGAATTGTAGACGTATGTCGTCTCGTGATGCAATGGATGAGGCATACGTCTACAATTCTTTGTGCATTGACTTGCGACTTAAGTCGACGGAATCGCGAACGGCTAATCTTTCTGCTCGGACTGTATGGCAGTCTTAAGCGTTTATGGATCGTTCTTTGCCGTCAGTTTTACGAAAGAAGCCTGTGTTACAGATCTTTCAGCCCCGGGCAACCATGTGACTATTGCCACACGCACAAAACGCGTCAAATATACTATGAACCGGAGCCCAACTTCTGGATGGTAATGGTACGTGCTCCAGGACGATGCAACGGGCGAGATAAACGTCACTTTTTAATTAGCAGCGAGTTACAAAGTGACTATCAATGCTTTGCAGATTGTCGGCGTGCCGTACATCTACAAGGAAAAGGACGGCAACAAGTATCAGAATGACGAGGTGTCCAGCAACGTTTGCCAGGCTATATTGAAGCAGACGTACATGATGTTCAGATTATTCATGGGCTCCTTCGAAACCATCATTAACGATCCCGAATGCGGCTCCGTGATGTTGCTGAGGCTCAAGTTGGAACATTTTTATTCGCGAGTGAGCAAATGCAAACTAGACGAGTTTGACGCCTCGTATCTTTACTTAACTTTCAACCTGCTTTCAGTACCTGCTCTCGTTAAAGCTGAACAACAGTGACATACTGGATGTCTTTCAAGGTTTACAATTCTTACCCCTTGACAAGATTACGTTCCTCAAGGTGCAATGCTTTATGAATCTTGTAGAAGCTATGTTTATGCAAGTGAAATACACGGCGTTTCTTTACAACGACCAAGTTGTTTGGTAAGTCGAAACGTTCCTTCTTTCTCTAGCACAAGATACATATTTTCGAATATTTTGTACAAGATTTGTGCTTTAGGAGTGGCTTAGAACCCGAGGATATGCAGGTAGTTTATAATTATTTAGTGAGCACTCTCCTACCGGCTCATCTTGAAAAGGAATTGCACGGTGGCTCAATACCCAGAAACTCCCCCTCGCCGTTCACTACTTCGCACTACGGAAAGTAAGGAGGAATACACTTGTCCGCAACGGAAAAGTTACGGTGAAAATACTATTAAAAAACAATCTTTCGGTTTAGGTTCGTCACCGGGCCTGCGAGCGTCAACGAGCCCAGTTTAATTGGAAAGTCGCCAAAAGTTTTCATCAACTACTCTACCAAACCTGTGTCACTGTACCTAGTAGTGTATCGAGCGCTAAGCGCTACAATATGTCTCTTCGTCGATAGTAAGTGGAGCCGATAAGATCCATTACATTGTTTCAGCAACGTGAAAATTAAAAGATATTAACATTTACTCACTTTTCAGAGAAAACTAGTTTGTTAATCGATTTCTTCAAAAGCTTAGACAGTTTTCTGGGACCACAATTAACCACATTAGTTAGCTCCGTAGCTGATCAGTGCTCGAAACATGTAATAGTTACGCCGGAGTCGTGCACGAAGTATCTGTATTTTAATAAGTTAAATTTAGCGTACAAAAGCACGATACACTTAGATAACAGACGTTGCTCTAATGTACTTACCACGCCGGAGGTACTGAGGATCATTACTGATATCTACAACGATAGGAACAGGTATAAAAGTTTCCAAAAATTCATGAAATATGTGCACTATGGAGAATCGCTGTTAACCGATTGACTTTTAGATTGAAAGAAGCCGGAGAAATAATTATAAAGACCATAAGCGATTATTGGGTGATTGGAAAGTTGTCCAACTTGAGAGAGTTTTTCGTCGTCATACAGCAGAAAAGTGCGAGTATTATAGAAATTGATGGTGGGTACAACATATTCTATGAGATTGAACTCACGGTTGCCTGATAATCTTGTCGTTTGTTTCAGACGAAGTGAAGAGGCTTTGCGAGAAGCAGCTAAAAAGTATTTTTTTCCATTGATGAACGTGCAACGAGAGACGAAAATAATGAAATTATAAATGTTACTTCTTATTTTTACGAGTAATCTTTTGCAACAGTTCATCTCGCCAATTATTAACAGGCAATATACATTATGTGAAATAATTGTAGAAAGCGGTGTATTTATACACATGTGATATAAAATGTGAATTTTTTCTCTCTATACATATATACAATACATATATATTTTATATTACTCAATATTCATTACTATTGAAAAACAAAAACTTGTAAATAAGATTAAGTAATGCCACGGTAATAGTCGCGTGTAACAATGACATCCTTGTAATCAGATTATTAAAAAAGAATTGTTGAACAAATTTTGAAGAAAACTTTAATCAGATATTTCTTCTTTTACATGTTTCTGACTAATCACATTGTTGGAGAATTTTTGTAGCTTTGCTACGAAGAAACCGTCCATATTATGTACGTGCGGGTAAAACCGTTTGGTCAGCTTCAGCGAGGGATGAAACCGATGTTGCCTGTAGCTCGTGAAACCGTCGGTTCCAAATTCCAGGCCGGTAGGCAGCAACCTGACGTCGCGCTTTTTAAGGGCGTAATCAATGATCCACTCGTTCTCCTCCGGTAGAATCGAGCAAGTCGAATAAACAATAATACCACCCGCATTCGAGCGCGCGTTAACGCAATCAATCGCAGCTAACAATAATTCTCGCTGCAATGTGCTACAACGTTGAATGTCTACGTCCGCCTTGCTCGCCTTCACGCTGGGATCTTTGGCAACTACTCCTGTACCCGTGCAGGGAGCATCCAACAAGACTCTGTCGAAGCCCTTCATGACCTGGAAATCATTGTCACGTTCATCAATCTCGAAAGCATGATCTTGACCGTGAGTTATAAAGATCAGCGAAAGAAAAATTTCCTTACCGTAGGGAACTTTCGTCCATCGTAGCTGCAGATTACAGAATTGTTAATGCCGAGCCTGTGGAAGTTGCCAACAACAGCCTTCAATCGTTCTTTATTTACGTCATTTGCGAATAGTATTCCGGTGTTTTTCATAATAGCGGCAATGTGCGAGGCCTTGCCGCCCGGCGCAGCGCACATGTCGAGAATTCGTTCATTCTCCTTCGGGTCCAGGGCCATCACGGGCAAGAAGCTGGAGGCACCTTGTATGATATAATGCCCAGCTAGATATTCCGGCGTCGCGCCCATAGGCACCTGTGTGGAATACACTACTAAACCGATCTTCGTCCATTTTCCTATCGGGTCGAGATTGACGCCCCTATTGATGAGGGCCTGAAAATAGATTCGACATTGTACGATTACAAATTACTGCGGACACAAAGGTAGTATCGATTTAGTCTGTGATATAGGTGTAAATCTCTACCTCGGCTAGATCGCGTCGTCGCGTCTTCAAAGTATTCGTGCGGATAGTCATGGGTCTTTGTACCTCGCTCGCTTCTAAAAATTCTAACAGCTCGTCCAGCGGGAATATTTGCATCAACCTTTCCATTAGGAAACCGTTGTAACTGTAATATGTACACAAGTCCCGCCGAAGTAGCTCGGTATATTCGACACGCGGTCTATCTTTCTCCCGCAATCTCTTGAAATCCGACAATACCATAACGACATCGCGTATTCGTTGCTGAATATCTTTTAAGCTAGTAACGTCGGCAAGTTCCTCCTCAGTCGGAAAGGAGAACACACCTTGATGTGCCATCATATCATCCATTTCTTCCTTGGCAAGCTTTCTGTAATTAATATTAGGAAAATCAATTAAAAGAAGAATTAACATAAAAATAGTAATTAAAAAATTCACTCACTCTTCCTCCTCTTTTTTCTTCTTCAATTTCTTATTAGCTTTTTCTATTGGAAGTAAATTATCGTCGTCACTGTCATCACCATCCGTTTCTTCTTCCTCCATTTGCTCGTCTTCAACCGACTCCTCCTCGTCACTGAACGCCATTTCTTCGCTGTCGCTCTCTGTATTATCCTTCATAAACTTTTGTTTTGTTTTCTTCAAGTTTTTCTTTAATTTCGCAGTCGAGAGCAACCGATTGCCATCCTCGCTCGTATTCTCATCCTCTTCGTCCGTTTGCTCACTTTCATATTCTTCAGTTTCATGATCATCCTCACTAAATAACATATCATTATCACCTTCACTTTTTGTATTAGTCTTAGCTTTCATGCTTTTCGTTTGCTTGCTTTGCTTCGCTTTCTTGCCTGGTTTAGTAACTTGATTATTAGAATACATTTCCATGTCTTCATCTTTGCTGTTATCCTCGTCGTCGCTACTTTCTGTAATGCGAGTTTTTACACTCTTCATTTTTTTGCCTTGCCTCGCTTTCTTGCCTAATTTCGCTACTTGATTATTAGAATACATTCCTATTTCTTCGTCTTCGCTAGCATCATCCTTATCGCTATCGCTTCCTATAATGTCTGTAGTTTTCATACTTTTTACTTTTTTACTTTGCTTTGTTTTCTTGCCCGGTTTGGATACCTGATTATTAGAATGTATTTCCACCTGATCACCTTTACTGTGACGATTCTTGCCACTATTACTTCCTACTTTCGTGATGATGCCTATTTGTTTCGCCCTATTTTTCTTCTTGCTTTGCTTTTCTTTCGTTTCTAGTCTTGGTCCTACATCAGGCTGGATTTTCATCTCATGTTGGTGGTCGCTGACGAATTTCACCTTTTTCTCTGTCTTCTGTTTCTGCTGCTTTAAAATATCTTCCTTCTGAAGTGAATGAAACAAACGATAATTCATAAAAGTTATAGAAAATAATAATTTATCGTACAAAGAACATACATTTTTTAACTGTACACGTTGCTCTTCCGCGTTGGTTTTCTTTTCGAGCAACTTCTTCGCATTTTCTTTCACCTGTTGATTCTTCGATAGTCTCTTCTTTGCTCTTTGCTTCTGCCGGTGACTCAACTTGTTAGCTTCTTTAACTGCAACACAAATCGATAAATTAGCCGATTGAATCAACTTGATACATCCCACTTCTCAGGGTTGGGAAAGATACTTTACAAAAGTATCTAGTTACAGTTACAGTTTTTTTTTGCTAAAATATACCTAGTTACAGTTACAAATTCTGTAACGTGCTACAGTTACAGTCACTCGAAAAGTAACGAATCGTTACTTTGCAGTTACTTTCTTGCAATAAAAATAGAAATGTCAAATCTGCATTTGAATTGTAAAGCGTCGACAAAGACCTAATGCGATCTGCGGAGGTTCAAAATATATATAAAGTAACTATTAATGTAACTATATGAAATTAGTTAGGTACTAGTTATCGGAAAAATGTAACTGAGTTAAGTTACAATTACAGATTGAGAAAAAGTAACGAAGTTAAGTTAGAGTTACCAAAAGAAAAGTAACCGTAACTTCGTTACAAGTAACATAGAAGTCATAAAGTCGTAGTCGTAAGAATAGTCGACTGCGATCGGTCAATTCTTATGTGTCTGACGAAATTGACCAATCGCAGTCGATTATTCTTACGACTACAACTCTGCGACTCGCATTGTAGACCACGGATTACATGTTACTTCCCCAACCCTGCCACTTCTGAGCTGTAAGGATCCCTGCAATGGGATTCCCCAGTTCGTGTACATTAGATGGATGAAGTCTTCAAACTGTCTTGGTGTCTGGTCATCCTCCTCCTTCTTACGGCCTTGACGATCGCTCTCCATCCATTCTTGACATTATTCATCTAACGTAGACAAGTTGGGAAATCCCCTCGCATGAATCCTTATAGCTAAGAAGTGCGACCCTTACAGCTTGATACAAACGTCAAGAAAAATTCATCCTTTCGTACCCAGAACTCCCTTCGGGAATGTTGGATCGCTCTGCTTCTTCGCCTTCTTACCACGACCGCTGGCGGCTTGGTCTCTATCGAACTTTGCTTTGCGTCCCATTTGGCCTGCAAACCGTTCAATACACGTTCAACTCGCCAATCGTTTGCAACGAAAATCTCGTCAAATTACGTATATAAACGTTAACTACTCCAGCTGGCGCTTAATATTTTTCATACAAAGACACTACAAATCCCGTTATCGCTTAACGTGTAAACAATTTCAGCCTTCTAACCTCCACGTGGCGCCAATAAGGAAGCGTAGTAACTTCGTATAACAGATACCTTAAACTCGAGATAATAATGTCGATTGTGCGACACGAGACCGTTGAAGATCACTTGATAAAACTATTTCAATACCTTTGGCGAATTATTTTATCCAACTACCACGCCGGAAAACTCACCACACGCTCGGCAGCGTGGTCGAAGATCCTAATGGAAGGAGGGGGGAGTGAGTTTCGTTAACGCCTGCACTCACAATCAGTGCACTCTGCGTTTGAGGATCTGGCCATCTGGCCCAGTCATATGGCGACGGGATCGAAAACGAAAGTTGTAATTTATTCATCTATTCGTCCCATTGTGCTTACATACAATTAATACGAAATTACAACCGGCTATTTCGCAGGACCCGCGCAAAGTTGCATCGAGTGGTCAAAATTTAAAAAATATATATTAATATATATTCAAGATTTTACACGCGTGTTTAAATAAAAAATTAGATTCTAGATTTCTATAAAGGTTCGAGAAATCCTTGGAATTTTTGGCAAAAAATGTGGAACGCTTCACGATTTTGCGTGTCATCCTTGCGCAGGGGCCATGCTAATCTTCTCTGTATCGTTCCAATTTTAGTATATGTACTGCCGAAGCAAGTACAAGGGAGTCCTTCTTAATAGCCGTATATATACTACAAGACTTGTCTGAAGCGCTCTCGAGAAACTTAGTCTTGTCGAGTCCCGATGTCACCCGATCGGCGATCTAGCGGACGGCGCGTGAACTACAACGAAACGTTTTGTGTTCACAGACTTCTATGGCTGCGTTCGGGGAGACGCTATTTAGCGCTATGAGCGTGCTCTGTCCTTGTTACTTGCAAAAATTGAACAAGGACAGAGCACGCTCATAGCGCTAAATAGCATCTCCCCGAACGCAGCCTATGTGTAAAGGCCTTCACATTATCGTAGAGTCATGGATTGGGTCGTATCGATGTATAACTGAAACCGATTTTCTGTTTTTGAGGTATTTTCCCACGATATATTCGACATATAATGACACACGACATATAACACTATTCTCTGATTGGTCCGTCGCGGCAATAAATCGCAGTCGTGGTCGTTGTCATAGGAATTGAACCTATTCGAGCGACTACGACTACGACTGCTTTGCGACTGCTCAAGCGACCATCGATACAACTGTACGACCATTGTAGACAGAACCGAGAATCATTGTAACGGAGGCTTTAAGGCAGGATACCACCTTTGACTGCGATTTTGGAGGCGTTTTTCATGAATTTCTTTTGCATACAAAGAGTGTCCAGAAACAAAATCGGTTTTAGTCATTCATTAATGTAACTTTAATCTGTAATTACAAACTGAAAAAGTTACAAATAATCTCTTGTAGGTGGCGCCAAAATACATTCCTTTGGAGGAACACCGTTAGACTGCGTGTCAAATTCCGCTCTGTACGTGACCCCTAGAAAAAAAAACCAAGAATGTTCCTATTAACAATATTTTTTAATGCTGTACGTAGGGATTTTACGAAATTTTGATTTTTAAGAAAATGGCGGTCATTTTAACGAAAAAGTCAATTTTTTAGGGTAAACCTTTTTGTTAAAATGACCGCCATTTTCTTAAAAATCAAAATTTCGTAAAATCCCTACGTACAGCATTAAAAAATATTGTTAATAGGAACATTCTTGGTTTTTTTTTCTAGGGGTCACGTACAGAGCGGAATTTGACACGCAGTCTAACGGTGTTCCTCCAAAGGAATGTATTTTGGCGCCACCTACAAGAGATTATTTTTGAAACTTTTTCAGTTTGTAATTACAGATTAAAGTTACATTAATAAATGACTAAAACCGATTTTGTTTCTGCGCACTCTTTGTATGCAAAAAAAAATTCATGAAAAACTCCAAAATCGCAGTCAAAGGTGGTATCCTGCCTTAAGCCTCCGCTGCAATGATTCTCGGTTCTGTCTACAATGGTCGTAGTCGTAAGAATAATCGACTGCGATTGGTCAATTCTTATCGAGCGACTACGACTACGACCATTGTAGACAGAACCGAGAATCATTGTAGCGGAGGCTTAAGGTGAAATTACTGGATTACTTAGTCCCAGTCTACAATAGATGATTTAAGCCCTAAGCTTTAAGAAATTGGCCAATCACGGTCAAGTATGAGAAGAATGCGCGACTGTGATTAGTCAATTTCTTAAGGCTTAGGGCTTAAATCTCTATTGTAGACTGGGACTTACGCCACAGATTTACGCGAGCCAATCGAATGACCGCGATGCTTCACGAACAGACCAGCGCCGATAACCGTCGGCCCCCGCGATACTACGATGATTGGTCAATTCTTATGTGTCTGACGAAATTGACCAATCGCAGTCGATTATTCTTACGACTGCGTCTCGCATTGTAGACCACGCATTAAGGCTCGTTCACAGTCCATTCTTATGTATTCGACAATCATCCGAAATATCTCTCGAAATATTTCGTAGCCGGTAAAATGATCTGTACTTGCGCGAATCCGCGAACGTGTACGCGAATATCCGTGTATGTGACGCGCGTAAACGTGTAGCCCGCGTATACCTCAACAGGGAAATATTTTGAGAATTATGTGACAAAGTCTGGATAAAACTTGGAACGCTGGAATTATGTGCGTACATATGTCGAACAACATATGCAGAAACGGAGAAACTTTCATCAAATTTTCATAAATATTTGCGCACGTATCACACACACACACACACACACACACACACACACACACACACGGATACGTCACATACACAGGTACACGTGAACGAAGGTACCTTAAATTCGTGCACACGGATTAACGTGTACCCGCGAATCTTGAAAACGCGTATCCAATCGAGGGCTCTAAAATAAGCGCGCACTTAAATGCCAACCTCGGTTGGAAAAGACACTCGACGAAATCGCGGCTCCCCACGCCGGTAGACGGCCATTCCACGGCCATGCTCTTTCCGCATCGCCAAGTGCACACTACAAGAAACGAAGAAGACGTCAACGACAGGATCACGCACGTAATTCCGTGCCGTTCGTACCGCAAGTCGAAGGACAACGCGACGCACGTTCGACTACGGCGCGGCGAGCCGCAGTGACGTCACTGCTCGAGTCGCCGCGCGCCGCAGTGACGTCACTCGAGCCGCCGCGCGCCGCAGCGATCGTCGCTTGTTTGTCTCGAGCCGCCGCGACCGCTACCGCTACCGCGCTCCGAGGTCAAGGAACTTTCCATTCGCCG
>NW_011967116.1:278272-291606 GCF_000949405.1 Vollenhovia emeryi | reverse complement strand
ATTTTTTTAATATGAATTCTATGTTTGTGTGTTACAGGTCAACGCAACATAGCTAACTCCGCTGCTGCGCATCGGGCCGGTAAGTTGTAAGTTTTTTTTAACCAAGGTAACGAATTTACATCCCGTAGATCGTAGATCATAGACTGTAGAACGTAGAACGTAGGTATCGTTACCGGAAGATGGATAGATTGTAACATAAATTCATATTTTATTTGATACACAGTCGGGGCCTTTGACATTCAACGGGCTCTCCAATTTTCTTTCGTTTAATCTCACAGAGCTCTACGAATCAAAGTGTACTGAGCTCAGTTTTTATGTTGAGAATCGCTGGAACATCGCGGAAAGTACGCGAATAGGACAAATGATTTATTGACGTATTTGTCGAGCGCACTTGTAATCTATCCATTTTTTATCCATTATATATTGGCATGTAAAGTAAAACAATGCATATGACGTGAGATTCCAAATGTTTTATTGAGAGCGCGGAAACATTTTAAATTACTATACATTGTTGGCAGTTAAAGATTTACCTGTAATATCCAAATGCAATATCACTCTCTATCATTTCGTTAAAGCCGAGAAAGTTCTTTAATTCTGGATCTCGCGTCATTTATTCGATATATTTCGCGGCACCTTCAAGATGCGTGTCGCATGAGCACATGCGCGAATCACACGCATCCTCATCCGCGATCGGTTTTCGCGTTCGTGTTTCGCGATCGGCTTTTAAAAACGTTTCCATGTCATTAGTACTTTTTTATTTCGTCCGTATTAGAAATGTTCATTTATCGCGGAATATGATTAAAATTAATAAAACGCGAAGTAAACTGTTTTCCGTGTATAGACTTGAATTTCGCATTCAAAGATCGCGTCGCGAAGAGACGGTCAATGCTCTTCGAGTAAATAACGGGCAGAAATATATTTAATTAGCTTTGTGCAGTAAATTTTTTCGAATTAAAATTTTTTCTTAATTAACTTCTCGTCGTGTATTTTTCGATACGATCGTCGCTCGTATATAATTCAAATCGTACGTAATATTTGTCGGTTACGATAACAAACCGACCATGGAAGGATGAGTTTCCTTTCTTCCTGATCTCTGGTCAAAATGACCAGATTCTATGGCCAGGGTCGACGAAAGGTAGGTCCAACCTGGCCCAACGATATGATAAGTGGTCAATATAGATCACTTTGATGGAGTATGTTATAATTGATGCTGTATGAAATAATTGTTGATTTCTTCTTATTTGCCAGATTTCGGGTGGGTTATATTATTATCTTTTTTACATATTCTCGCATATGTGCGAGATTAAAAAGAATCCTTTATTAATTAATTAATTAAATCCATATTAAATCACGCGCGTGTAACCCCAAATCGGTTACTCTTATAAATCGCGTCGCGGTTTCAACGAAAGACTTGTAGGTTTCTTAAGAATAAGTATAAACGCCGGGTAGGTGGGAAAATGGATAGATAGGAGTATATATCGGAGTCCGGGTAGGTAGGAATTCGGGTAGTCAGGGACAGGGGGATATAACTCGATAATTACAGAGATAGATAAAATTATAACTGCAACGTAATAAGAACGTATAAAATTACACTTATTATTATAATATTATGAAATATATAGTATATGTAATACTAATAAATATAATTATATTTGTCGTTATTTTTAATAAAATTCTTTTAATAAAATGTATACTAAAAAAATTACTAAAATAATCATTAGGAACGTTACATTGTAATAAACATTGTAATAAAAGATTGTAATATAAATATTATAATATACATGAATATTGTAGGTATTAATATTAAAATAGTATTTTATTGTAATTTTGTTGTACTTATTTGAAATTGTACAACAGTTGTAGAAATTTTAAAAAGTCTTATATTAAATACGTAATCGGATGCGTATAATAAGATGAAAATTATTATAAATCCCAATCGCGAAAATTGTTATGCGTTTATCAGATATTACATTTTTAATTGTATAATGTAATTGTTTCTTTTATAATATTGTACACATTGTAAAGCAAATTATAAGAGAAATAAAATAAATAATACATTAAAAATGTAAAAAGTCAAATTGTAAAGAAAAGAGGACCGTCGATCGAAATCGGCGGGGGTGGTGGAGGGCCTCTACAAGTCTGTTTTTATCGGATAACATTTTAATTTAAATCTAAGAGAGAGGTAGTATGTCATTTGTGACTAGAAAAAAAGCAAAGTTTCATTTATGAATACAATCGCAATGATTATCCGATGTAAACGGAGCAATCTTGTACAAAAGACGTTAAAATACTTTTTCTAACGAATAATTTTCTATCGCCAGTGAATCATCAGAGTATATACAAAGTAAATTATATAATATCGCACAAATGTTTTCATGAACTGGCAGGTCTAGGTGCAAAAGGTGCGAAATGTGTAGAATCACTCCAGCATTTCCTTAGGCTGGTATTCATAGTGAGATCTTGTATTCAAGACTGTCTTGAATTTATCTAAAGATGCTGTATAAAACATTGGCTACCGAGTATCTAAAGATGATCTTAAGACTGTCTTGAATATAAGATCTGACTATGAATACCGGCCATAGATGCAGCAAGTCGTAAGCCGCAAGGAATTGACAAATCACAGTCACATATAACAAGAATAATCGACTGTCATTGGCCGATTTCTTGCGACTTGCGACTCGCTGCGTCTTTCGTAGATCCAGCCTCAGGCCGGTTCTACATTGGTCGCATCGTAGTGTCGCAAGGGTCGTAGTCTGGTTCTAATTCAACGCTGTTTGGTCGAATCTATGATTTGCGACGTTTGCGACGCACGATTCGATCAACGTAGAACCGGAGGATGCTGGAGTGATTCTGCACCTTTGCACCTTTCTAACCTAGAAACTGCCAGTTCACGGAAACATTTGTGTAATATACAAATTAAATGGCTTAGGTGTACAGATCGAAAGCACCTTGTTATTCCAGCTAAATTAAAGAACAACATGGCATCATTGAAACTAAGTTTATAAGTCTGATAAGAAATAATACTGAGCAACACACAGTACATGTAGTGTGTTGCTCACTATTATTTCTTATTAGACTTACAAATTTAGTTTCAGTGATGCCATGTTGTTCTTTAATTTAGCTGGAATAGCAAGCTGCTTTCGATCTGTACACGTAAGCCATTTAATTTGCACATTACACAAATGTTTCCACGAAACAGACGGTCTTAAGTGCAAAAGGTGCAAAAGTGCCGAATCGCTCCAGCGTCCCCTTAAGGTAGTTGTTTCGCGACAGTAATGCTCAAAGTTTCTTCCAGACAGGAACCAGCACTCAATTATTACAATGATATATCTTGGTGCAATATTGTTCTAAAGAATACACTTACGATTAATACATAATATAAAATATTATAGATTCGAAAGATTGTAGTTTGAGGTGCTGTTGCCACATCTCTTACGCTACACTCATGTCTACTACATAATTCTTCCCATTTTTCAGTTTTAACTGTTTATATTGTTGAAACGAAACGGTCAATAATTTTGATTTTTTTCCAGTTATTCGTTCTATTTTACTTTATAACGTATTTGTTTCTCATACGAATCTCATTCATCGTTAAGCTTTAAAAAAATAAAATGTGCCACCATTTGCGTTTGCAAACGCAAATATTAATATTCTAAAACATAATAATATGTGTAAATAATATTTGACATGTAATAATATCACAACGAATTATATTGTTACATGTAATAATATTTTTAACGTGTTTTACACGTGATATTTCGTGTAACATAGTAAACTTTAACAATTTTTTTTAGAACTTTGAGACGGTCAATTTTAATTTAATTAGTCTTATTTTGCACGTATTTATGTAAAGAATAAACTGTAAAAATTTGAAACAATTCTCACGTAACTGATTTTACGAAAGAACTACCTTAAACAACGCGGCAAACGCCGCGCATCGTGACGTAGTCCTACGGGGTTCGCGCGTCTCAAGACACGGCTGCGCGCGCAGACGAAAGACGCTACCACTTCGGCCGGTTCGTACGCGCGTCAAGTGTCCGTGACAACTCGTTCCCAACGTGGAAAGCTCGTGTGCGAACTGCAACGGACAACGTGTTCGGCAGAATATGCCGAATCCTCTCGCGGCCGCGTTTGTTCTCCGCGTCGACTTCGCGCCACGAAGTTAGCCGCGTTTGCTCTCGCGACGCCATGCGCGCCAGGATGCGTGGCGAAGTGTCGTCCGGCAGACTTTCGCGCCGTTTCGCGCCGTTTCTCGTCGTCATTTGGCCTGTTCTCCCGAGTGGGCGTGCGTGGGGGACGTAGTGCGACCGACGAGAGGAACAACGAGTCGGAGGATCCCTGAAATTTCCGACGACGGTAAAACGGATTCCCGGTTTCCACCGTCGAGGTCCAACGGCGGTGCTTCGATTCGGGCAGCGTCGCAAGCGAGCCGATCTGTCGGGTAAATGGTCAATTCTCTGTCTTCGGGACTGGGCAGAAAGATTGTCGCGACCGTTTGTGATGCCGTCGTAAGACGTAAGTCGGTGTCGGAAGTGAACGCGCGAAGAATCGTCGTGCGTCGCCACGCGACGCAATGCGAGGGACGCGACACACGTCTACGACAAATGTGAAGTCTTACAACGGAATCGTGAACGGTTGGGACAATCTTTCCGCTCAAGCCCTTCGTCGGCGCAAATCGATTTAGGACGCGACGTTTTCTACGATCGTGATCCTGCGGATGCGAAACCGCGGAATGGAAGTTTGACGTATCTCGGGAGAATCGCGGTGCAACTGTCGTTAAAGAAACCTTACCTTTCCTCTTGGACTCTAAAGTAAATTCTCTCTCGATATCAAAGACGTGCATGCGTCAATAATATATTATTGTTAGACCGAGAAAAATGTCCGATAAATATACTCGGATAATCCAATTAAATTGTATATCCTATGAAAAATATGTTCGGTTTTTTCAATCACATTTCATCGGATAAATCTTATCGGGTGTAGCCATAATTCAGTCGGAAAACGTAATCGGAAAAATTAACCGTCGGAAACACTATTTCATTGGTTTATCCGATGGAAATTTTTCTCAGTGTAGACTTGAAACTATATTGAATACGGGGAGGGCCCGTTTTACGACAAGGGCGGGTCAGGTTCCCGCAAGACAGGGCCGTAGAATGAAAAGTCGCGAGGAAAAATTAATTTATGTACACACCGAGAAAAATTACCATTGGCTAAATCGATTAAGTGGTGTTTACGATGAAAAATTAACCGTCGGTTTTTCTGATTAAGCTCTCCGATTAAATTGTCAGTTACCGACGAAATGCAATCGAAAAACCGGTAATATTTTTTGTCGGATAGACAATTTAATCGAATATATCCGTTTGTTAATGTGTAATTGAGTTATCCGATTAGATAAGCCAAGATATTTTTCTCAGTGTAATTGAGCGAGTTAGACTCTAAAATTTCTCCAAGTAAGTACGTTTATTTGCTTTTTAAAATAATAAATTCAATATTTCAAACCTTCTTCTCCCCCTTTGCATCTTTCTTAAATTATTTGGAACTTGGCTCAAGTAATTTATTCTAAAGGGATAAGCAGAAAGAGACAAAGGGTGAATTAAGTTTAAAGTCAAGCGCCATTGGCGAAAACCGCCTTAAACACACATTTTATTTTCATTTAAGATATCCAATAAACACACGATGGTACATTAAACGTTTATTAAACGCAGTTAATATAAAAGTCAGTGGGGAAAACAGTACAATCATTCTACCACTTTTACACTATTCCGCATTTAATAGACCATCGTGCGTTTATTGGGTAAACGCTTAGACAATTTTGAAAAGATCGCTGATGCGAAAAGTCGTCAAACGTACCGTCGTAGAACGGCTTCTATCTGCATTAACATTTTTAAATTAACTTTTAACAATACGACATTAGAAAAATGTCACGTGCAGACTTTTCGGCGAGGCTACTTAAAAAGCAACCGCACGAGTGGAAATTCAGCGCGCGAAAATAGAATTACCGGCAGATTCTTTCTCCCTCTCTCTCTCTCTCTCTCTCCTTTTTTTTGCATAAGAGCCGAGAAATTCTGACTACACCTCTTTACCGGGCGGCATTTCACGACCTTTAAGTTGGAGAAGAAGTTTCAGTGGGGCGCGCGAGACGCGATAAAGGAAAAGTTCGACATTCATGACGGAATTTTAAAGTTTACGCCCGCGAGAATATGAATGTTTAATGGCCGCGTCGCGTCGCGTCGCGTCGCGTCGACCAGGAGGAAACGAGCGGTACACCGGCGAGCGCGATTTGATTTTTTTCCCGCCCGCGCGGGCGCGGGCGACACTGATATCCGCCGGTCGCCCCGGTAATGCAATTTACATGGCACGAAAAAGGAAATGTTCGCCGACGAACCCCCCCCCCCCTCCCCTCGCTCTCGTCCGCGACCCCGGAAGCATTTCAATTATCCGAGATCCGTTTGTGTTTCGTGACTGAGCTTCGCCGGCGAGAGGGACGTTCCTCCCCGTGGCTTCGCGTCCCGGCAGCAGCTTCATTTCAAATCTGTTATTATCTCCATCCGAGGCTCTGTGTTCTTGAACTCATTCGCGTTATGTAAACACGTATTTCAACTAGTCGAGATGCGTTCTGAGATTTTCCTCCACGGTACAAAGTTATGGGAAAGGTACGTGCATTCTTCAAGGCACTGAATTATACTGTAACGCTGGAAAATGTATAATCTTCTTTTATATTGGACAAATGTTTACAGCACACGTGCGTTGAATCGATTTTCTTAGTTAGGCGACTCGCTTTGATTTTAATTGTTTTTGTACGGGAAAGTCTCGCTCATTGGCTCATCTTGTGCTACAAATTAAAGGGGTGAAGGGCCAACTGTACGAGCATTGAGAAGTTGTGAATATTCGTTTTTGAATCGGCAAGTTCAGACAGCACTTGAGTCCCATTTTTCAAGTTTTACAGGAGAGCAATAAAACTGTACAGCTATTTGAAAAACCTGATTTTACTTCTCGCGTTCGATCCTTGAAGCTCCACATAAATGTAATCTGATAATTGCTTGTTGATTCTCATTGAACCTATGTTGTTTCTACACTCAGCGAATAATAACAGGTGAAATAATGTTTTATTATTGAAATGGTTTTATTATTAGAAACAATTTATAACCGAAGTGTAAAAAATTATATAAAATTGAAAACACGAAATTAAAGTCACAAAGTCCTTTATTCCTTCAAATTTGTGATTATGACATTTTGAGCCATACGAATTTTATTAATTTGAAATCACAAAGTAATGGAAAACTGATTGACTTACGTGTAAAATCGTATGAACCAGAATTTGTATCATTGTTAGATAAAAATTTCCGGGAAAAGAGTAAATTAAATTACTGTAAATGCAGTAAATTACTGTCAATTTTACAGTGACTCGTGTGCTCTCTGCACCCAACGCTCTGTTTCAACTCATTATTTAGACGAAAGTGCCCTATTATGAGATAGAGTTTCTGCTAAATTAATAGGCGTCATCTGTTGGTTCCGCCATGAATTTATTGTCCTTGGCGTGATGTCTATTCGTGGAAAATTCATTGTTAGATTGCATAATCGTCGCGAAAAAAGACTTGTGATTGAATTTGGGTGTTGAAAACCTGCTGTCTCACCTCAGAAAACCTGCTGCTACTTTACTATTTAACCCTATATGCATCCTCTAGGGTCTATAGACAAGCCGACTTTTGCAATAAAGTCAATTTCGAAACTTTTTGGACGCGTGTTGTTTTTGCAATCACCGATTCAATTTCCTATTGATATTAGCGCGATAATAATATAATGATTAAAATTTCATAACATAAAAGTAAAAATAATGAATTTCTTGTCTTGTTATTATACTATCAATAATTTCTGGTATACTACGAGATTCTGCGGGTTGACTTGTAGCTATGGAAATGCTTTTTACAACATCCATTTGATTGTCCCACTTGCAAGTAACATTGTTATATCTTTTATGCACAAATAGTTTTTTATTAATTTTATTATCGTACAGTTTTATAATAGTTGTTTCAGTTGAGGAATCTGTCGTAGATATTCTTGCTCGGAGAACTAAATGCAGTTGGACAATATTTGTATTAAATTTCTTGTTCTGTAGTTTTATTTAAACGAAATAGTCGAGCGATATATTTATCTGTCATTTCGAGGGAATCGCCTCTCCGCAACATCGATATTTTCTAATGCGTTTATAATGGGAGCGTTGAATGTAACTTCCTCGATATTCATATTTTACACGGCTTACTTTTTAATTGACTTATTAGAATTTATGTTTCAGAGCGATATTTAATTTTACGTTTTAGTTGAAGAGCTTCTGGTTTTATTATATTTATTGAGCGCACGCTTTAAAAAAACTTTCTAAAACTTTCTAAAAACGCATGATGCGACCGATTCAACATTGCGGGGGAAAAGCCGCGTATACGTTTCGCCTCGCGATTGTCAAGAATAGCGTTCTGGGAACTTTGAAATGCGATTACTCGAAATTGGCCATTCGCATATTCGTAACTATTACAAGAATAGAGGCGCCTTTTTGCAAAAGGATCGGGAACGTTGTTAAATCAAAACGCAGCGACAAATATATCACATCTCCAGTTCTCTTCGCTTAAATGGAACAGGAAAATTGAACGTTTCTCGTTTCGTGAAGCTCTTTAAGATTCGAGATTTAAGATTCGAGAAAGTCTTTACGGCAAAAAGGGCACGGAATTAACGTAATCGTGTAAAACAGAATTATCACCGATCTTATAGAATTTCAAAACTACCTCGATACTTTTTGTACTCCGACAGTTCGCTGCTTCTGGTGGCAATTATGAGCCAAGGGCTGAAACTTGCCAACACAGGAACAATCAGAATTAAAACGAATTGCCTGACTAAAAAAATTTTTTTAATTCTTTTAATCGATTGCACACGTGCTGTAGATATTTGTCCAATATTCGTAAAAAGATACCTTTTTCAAAGTATAATTCAGCGTATTGAAAAATGTATATACGCCGTCTATTTTCCACCGTGAAGGAACATTGAAACAATTTCACAACGTATTTCGACCACTCGAAATACGCGCACGGCAAATTATCTACGTGTAATACAATCGATTATCACTGAAGCTAATGCACTAGAAAATTATTATTTGGGGGGAGGGGGGGGTAGTATAGAAAAAGAAATTAAGAAACATGTATCTCGCGGTCCTTCTTTCCTTCACGTAAGACTGTTCAATTATGGGAAGATCCTTTGAATCACAATTTTCGCTGGCCCGGCCGTAGAATCGCGAAACCGAGACCTCTACATTGTAGCGGCGTCTTTGTGTCTCTCCGCGTGTCGTGTCCGAAACATTGCTGCTTCACAATGAATTACCATATGCGAACATAATCGTGGTAGCGTAACAGCGGTCACGACTTCAATTAAAGCCGGTTGTTCAATTGTGCAAGCTTCTCTCTCTCTCTCTCTCTCTCTCTCTCTCTCTCTCTCTCTCTCTCTCTCTCTCTCTCTCCTCCCCCCCCCCCTCCGGCTGCCCTCTCGATCGCCTGCGCATGGAATCGAGCATGGGGCACAGGTCAAGTCGAATCCCGCGCGATTCGACTACGCAGAGCACGTATCTCGCGGCATCCATCGAGTCGTTAGAATTCAACCTCAGGCGCATTGTGCCCCGATCGTTGGAAATAATTAAGCCCTTTCCACGCGGGCCGATGCACGCGGGACGAGGCGGTCCCCGAGGGAACAGGTGGAAGGGGAGGGGGGGATGAAAATCGCCGGACTTTGACGTATGGATGACGAGGGTGCGTTTTACGTCCGGAAAATTAATCGAACGGCGTTGTAAATTTTTTTTTGAAGCGCGATCCGCGGGGTCGGGAAATAAGTTCAGCTTGCTATCTACTCGCGCCACCAACTCCTCGACTCAACAGTGTAACGTTCCCCTTCGAATCAAAACAACTTTTGTTTGAAACGTTTTTCCGTATCTTACATAGTTTTCGAGATATTTGCCTGGGGCGATTAAAATGAAACGCTCTGTATATTTATTATATTAATCTGCTCCATTGTTCCTTCTACTTTTCCCGAAATAATTTGTCGTCTAGAAATTCGCGACTTATTAGATGAAACATATCGAGTTGTCGCAAAGTGTCACGCAGGGTGCCAATTGAATGAGCGGCGCGAGAGGCGAGGGAGAAAATTTGTTTACCGGAACACAATATTACGCCCTCCCCCCCCCCCCCCCCCGCGATGTAACGGCTTACTTCGGGCGAGACGGAAAACGGAATGAAGATACGCAAGCATTTCAGATAGGTTTTAGCGAGCGGCGAGAGAGTCTCTTCTTTCATTTAAAACGTAACACCCATCTCATAAATGTGCACTTTGCGCATGAGGAAGGAGCTTGTTTCGCAGAAGTAGAAATTGTAAGAAGTAAAATACGGGATTAGGACGGCGAGGGGGAGGGGGGGGCCGTGTTTGCTATGGAGACGACTTCAAATGGATTTGCTCGCAGGCAAAGTGAGCTCAGGTCGGCCGCGGCCGGCGTAATCGCCAGAATCCATCCTGTTATAACTTATGCAAGTCTTGGCATAATCCGGGCGCCGCGCGCGCGTCCACCTTGCGCGTTGTACAGCTCCAGGGCCGCGCCAGAAAGCGGTGCTGAACATGTAAATTCGGTGTTGCGCGGATTTTCATTTCAAACGAAAGGGCAATGTGACTTCGCGCGGCGGGGGGAGGGCAGAGGGAATAAAAAAAACTTCGCACGATGGATATTCATAGCTATTATCAAGCCGCGACGCTCGCGCGAGTGCTCGCGCTCGCGTCTCTTTATCTTACATTAATGAGCCGCGCGTTTGCATATATGGGGATTCCATACGCCGTGCGGATAGATTGAAAATATTTTCGTTAGGGATTAGAAAGTCTCAAGAAAGAGATAACAGGGATTTCAAGGGGGGAACCGGTGTTAATTCGCGAGCGAGCGGCGCGAGAAAATGCGCGGGCAATTATAATCTCTTGTAATGAAAATTACAACAATCCGCGTATCCCACTAGCATCTTTTTTTCGTGCGTCTGTCGTCCGTTGTTTTTTTTTTACGTTTTATAATAACCTGCACTTCTATTGAAATCGTAATTTTGGGAAGACCGCGACAAGGATTTATGCGATTTATAGAAAGGGAGGCTTTTTTTTTTAAATATTGTCATGCAAATCGGTCGGATTCGACAGCTCGACTATAATTTACGATATAAAACGGACACGCGCGCGCATCTACATGCGCGCTCGCGTTACAATAGCAATTCCGCAAATTATTCTCATTTCGCAATCGCTTCTAACTTGATTACATATTAATTTATAATTATTGTTAAGTGAAGCGTGCATTTCATTCGGAGATTGTAGTAATGAAGCGTTAACTAAAAGTACGAATTAAAATATGATTATTCCTAATTACATCTGCGTTTAATCACCAATTGCGTGCCCGGCGTGCAATTTCGAGCTGAAATTTAGTTGAAAGCCTAGATATTTGCGCGCGTCATTTTGTTTTCTTTTACAACAATAAGAGTTATCCCAATATAGATCTAATCTCGAGAAAAGGGCGTACTCGGATTACTGTAATTTACAAAGACGTCCGAGACGATTTTTCGTCCAACTAGTGTACCTCCGCGCTCGAGCGGATTGCAAAGTGCTCTAATCAATGCTCCCTTAATGCCATTGGAACGGACAGAGTTTTGTGCCCTCCGTAGGCGGACTATTGATCTTTCGCTTTCGTTTTTTTCTTTCCTTCGAGAGAACGGCGCGGGAAATGGCACGAGATACAAGTTGGAGCATGTGACGATAAGGGGATAAATGTTTAACCGTGAGAAATTTGTCCCGGGGAGAAGATGCAGAAGATACAGCCGGTCGGGACAGGATAAACCTCCCGGAAATCGCCAACAGTTTTCAACATTCGCCGGCGGAAGATAGCAGGAAAGGCATTCTCGAAAGCCTCTGCTGCCCCCGCCACTTGGCGCCGCCGTTTCCTCTCTTTCCCTCTTCTCTTCACCTGCGTGCTGTTCACTTAGCACCTCCCCCTCGCCCCTCCCCCCCCCTCGCTTTTTACCGATCTTTCTTGCGCCCGTCTCGCAAGTTTCCGCAGTTTCTATCTCTGCTTATACACCCGCCGCTCGGCGCTTTTATCTTGCTCTTATCTTTCAAAAGAGACCGGCGCGACGCGACGCGACGCGACGCTCCCGAGAAGAAAATCCCGCCGTGGTCTTGTTCGCCGCTTAAAGTAAAGTTTAAACCGCATCATTGAATCCATCGATCCTTCTCTCCACCTTTTTCGCCCCCGTGCCCTGCTACAACTGTTCCCTCAGCCTCCGCCCCGTTTTTACGCGCCTTATTGTTCGCGACCTGTTTGTCGCGTTCACCTGATTGTTATCCCAGCTTTTCAGGCTAGCGAGAACATTTCCCCCTTCCCCCCCTCGCCCTACCCCCCCTGCCCCTCGCTCGCCACCGTCATCCTTCTCGCGTCTCCATTTATTAAGTGTTTCCTTCGGTTTATCTCGTCTCGCAGCGGGCCCCCGCTCTATTAAAACTTGGCGTTCCCTTTGTCTTTAACCTCACCGCGCCGCCTACGCGCACCGCACCTCATTTCCCCGTCGCTCCTCTCATTTTCAACCGTGTATCTCGTCTTCCTTATTTGATCTCGCCGCCACCTCGCTACTTTCAGTCCATTCATTTTCTTTCAAGTAGCTGCCGCATACACCGCCCGTTAACCGTCTCGCCGCCCCCGCCCACCCCGTCCAGAAAATGTCACCCTTTTCATCCCCCACGCTCGCCCGCGTATACTTTCTTTCTCTGCATTATTTCTACATACACACAGTAACTGTTGCTCGCGCGTTCTTTCACCGTCGTGGCATTACGTAGATATTCTTCATCTTTTTATTCCCCGGCATTCGCGCGCGCGTCGTTTTATTCCCTACATTTTTCTCGGTCCCCCTCGGACACATGTCCATACGCCGCATTGTGTCTCGCGAAACGCGCGTTCAAATATAAAAAAGTACTCCGAGTAGAAGTCGCGCTGCGACGAGGGAGCATCGAGCGCCTTCACAAAAGAGCATCTTCTGCAGTATTTAAAGCCGTCGTCTTCGTTATTCGCTTCTCCCGCGCAAACACAGACATATGGTCTTTGTTTGCAGCAAATAGCTGCGACATAATTAAAATTATATATTATGCGAGCTTTTACTTAACGTACCGTGTACCCGTACGAGTCGAAATTTTGGTACTATTTTGACACTTTTAAGGATAATTTACACCTACTTAGCTGATCCATACACCTACATAGACCAATAATCACCTACTTTGATGACATTATATTTTTT
>NW_011967116.1:234608-276446 GCF_000949405.1 Vollenhovia emeryi | reverse complement strand
CCCTAGTCGAAATTTTGGTACTATTTTGACACTTGTAAGGATAATTTGCACCTACTTAGCTGATCCATACACCTACATAGACCAGCAATAACCTACTTTGATGACATTGCATATTTTACTCCTCCCTTGAATCTTCAATTCTAAAAATTTACTTTAGCTCCTACTTAAAAGGACCTGCATTAATGCTAAATTGGCAAAAGTAGAAATTTTCAATACTATCAGTTTTAAAGTAGGAATAAATTTTGTACTTGCAGCGCGACCTCTTTTACTGTCTTAGGTTCTACTATATGATAGAATTAAAGGTTCAACATAGGGCCCAAATTTCGACTCGGGACGATACGCTTCGGCGGAGAATCAGCTGTGTCGATTCACCTCGGAATTTTTATCGCGGCCTCACGTGCGTGCTGATTAATATTAATCACTTCATTGCCTCCGCAGCACCGCGGTGGCTCTCTAATTGTCACATCGATACCACACGGTTGATCAACATCGTCATACAATATACCTATACGTCATACGTTATATTGACCTATATTCTGTTGAAATCGATCGGCTGTCTTGAGACATTACGTTAATGAGCGACAAGAAATTTCAATTGTTGTCACGATAATCAAATCGCGTAATCTGAATTCGGCGCAGAACGCCGGCGGGCAACTCGCATCTCTCCGCGCACTCTTGCAAGCGGATCACGGAGACCCCGATAAAAAATTGCTACGAAATATTATAATATTTACAGGGCATTATAAATATGATAATATTTGTAAAGTAAGCGGTTCGGGAGCGCACAATTGGAATGTTAGAACGCGATTCAATTTAAATTAAAATTTGCCGAGTCTCAACATCAACCTCGTATTTCATCGCAGGTAGAGTGCACTTGACAGGCATTTGGATTGCAGCGCCTGCCATATGTCGGAATTTCAGAGGTGATTCGCTGTAAATAAAGACTTGCTATTGTAATGGCATGATAGCGCAACAAAGAATTAACCTTTTAATTTTGTTCTGTTTCTCTTTACGCGCGTCACGAAACTCGTGCTGCTCCAGCGCGTTGACAGGAAACGGCAGAGAGGTGTAAGCTCTCTCGATATGACTTTTCAATATTGTGACACTTTTTCAATATTACCGTATTTTTCGATACTACTACGCCTTTCAATTTTACCTATCGGCAAATTAGGACTCTCAAGAGAATCGAAAGAAACGAGAGATTGGGCAAGATCTTTATATTTCGCTAACGTACCGTCATAACATATCAACGCTCATACATTTCTTTTAAAATTTCCTGAAACTTATATCGTAGGACAACATGGCATTTTGAAGAACTTTATGTATAAAGTTTACAGTATAAAGTTCTTCAAAAAAGCCTACCATAAAAATATGTTACTAGTGCAAGTAGATTTCTAGGTGTCGCGACAAAAATTTATTTTGTGTATCTGTTAGAAAATGGCGGCCTATAAAATTTATAGCAGCAACACTCTAGTAATGCCCTCTGGAAAGTTTAGGTTTCATGACTAAATATTAAGCATTCGCATTGGATAAAAATGAATTTCGGTACCATAGCTGGAACCATCTTTGCGAGGAATATAACTGTTTTTCACACAGGGTTGGGAAGTTACTCGTTACTTGTAACAAAGTTACAGTTACAGCTACCCTTTTTTGGTAACTCCAGCTTAACTTCGTTACTTTCTCTCCATCTATAACTGTGACTTAACTCAGTTAATCGACGAAAGAAACATGTCACTTATAGTCGCCGGTGATGATGAAAAATTAAAACAGTGAGCTTATTGTCAACCCAACTGGCAAAATTTTATCGAATTGGTTACAACGCTTCGTCCTTACTTCAGGTCCTTTTCAAGTAACGATAGAAGTAAGGTTGAAACATTGTAACGAATTCAATAAAACGTTGCCATTGGGTTGACAATAAGCTCACTGAGCATACAGTTGAATCACGAAATATTTTCTTGATTCGACACTTTTTTTCCTCAGTGCAGTGACATTTTTTCGATAACTGGTAACTAATAGCGAATTCGGTTGATTGCACTAGTGCGCACTGAGTGCACACTAAGCCTTGTTTCCAGTCAATTCTTATATTTAAAGATCATCTTAAATACCTCTTGCAATATCTCTTACAATTAGCCAGAAAAATGGTCTGTACAACGTTTACACGGATCATTTTTTGACTAAATACTCTTTGAACATGTATTTAAGACAAAGTTAAATATAAGAACTGACTATAAACAAGCCAGTGTGCACTCAGTGCACTCACTAGTGCAAGCAACCGAATTCGCTATAATTCAATAGTTACTTTATATATTTTTTAAACCTCCACAGATCGCATTAGGCCTTGCCTTTGCGCGTAAACGCTTTTATCGACAATTTACAATTCAAATGCAGATTTGATATTTTTATTTTCATTACAAGAAAGCAACTGCAAAGTAATGATGCGTAACTTTTTGAGCAACTGTAACTGTAACGCGTTACTTTTCAGAATTGGTAACTTGTACCTCTAATTAGTTACATTTTTAGCGAAAAAACTGTAACTGTTAAGATACTTTCGTAAAGTAACTTTCCCAACCCTGCTGGTTTTTTATGTACCACAATCAAACATTGCAATGAACGGGCGTTATAGAAAGATTTCCTTCCCAATATTCGCCAACAGTTGAGATAGAAATTCTGTTTCTGTTACTTACATTGATTAAACACAAAACATATACGATTTCGCAGTATTAGCTATTCATTTATGTATCTCAGTTAGTTTTTCGTACCTAGAAAATTGTTGCTGCAGTCGCAGGATCATTTTCTTGAGTGTACATTTATAATCAAATGTAATGGTAAAGTTTTAAAAAAAAACTCTTAGAAAATTCTTTGAATTACCGTGTTGTCCTACGATGATTTTCAGGAGAAATTTTAAGAGAAAATCCTCTCAGGGTAGGTTTTGGGCTGATAGGTTTCAATATTCCGCAGACTCCGCCTACAATTTGATAGTCTCGCTACCTCGACAGGACGGACTCCCGCAAATCGGTAGGAATTCTCGATACTCGCGGGCGTAAAGAGCATGCGTGGAAGTACACACGCGTAGCTCACGTGAGGTGTTGAGGAACACGCAGAAGTACAGACAAAAGGGATGACCTATATACACACACACAAACACATATACCGGGGGCACGTCTAATCTGCATTCGCTTTGACTTTTAAATTCCGCGACACGGACTTTACAATGGGGGGCGAAGTGGTCGGCGAGACGGGCGCGAGGGAGGCGCGAGGGGGTGGCAAGGGGGCGAAGGAGGACGCCCGACGGAGAGATGCAACGAAGCCGTTTGCAACGTTGTAGTTCGGTGCAGACGCACCGCCGAGAACGGTGTAGATTTGCCCAAGGGGTCAGAAACTCTTCTCATTTTCCACGTCCGTCCGCCTCTCCCCCTCGCCCCCTTTCGCCCTCACCCCTTTTGCCTTCCCCTTTCACTTATACGCCCGTGCCTGGCAGAAAGGTTATCGTTTATCTCGTAAATACTCGCTCTTTTGAAATGCAAATGGCGAATTGTGTAAAAATAAATTATACGCCGTTCCTTAGGTAGGCGCCTGTCCGTTTCCGCTGCGTAATAATTTACACGTGCGGATGCCCGCCCGTTTGTTTTTCCGTTTTACGCGGAATATCGCTGAAAACCGGTCGAGCATGCGTTTTTATTAGTCCCCTTTATGCATGCAATTTTATGTTAAATATAATCGAATTGCTGGCCGCGCGAACTTTTATTAACCCGATAATAGAATAATACTCGATAAGCGCGTACGTATATTACGGTTGGTGTTTATTTATGCAGCTCCACCGAAATTAACGGTTGTAAAATTAACTGCGCGACGCTCGCCGGCGGTAAAATATATTCTCGCTGGCGTTGATGTAATTACCCGAATATTTTCGTTTGCGCGAACAGTAACAGGTGGCGATGCACTTTGTTGAGATATTTTCCGTGCGCGTGCATTCGTTCACCCCTTTGAGCGTTGAAGCGCAATGGCAACCTGAAATTCTATCTTTCCGGCGCGGTGATGGTGATGGATGGCGCCCACCGATGGAAATCCAGAAGCATAAATTGAAATTGCAGCATCCCCGTGTACGCGCGACGCAGCAGCGCCGACAATGCGTCCGCTCACCCTTTCGCGGCTTGATACCCCGATGCACGTCTCGGCTTCTTCATTGGAGCTTAAGGGGTCATTCCACTTTAACGGCCCAAAAACCAAGTTTATCTTCAACAATTTTTGTCACAGTAAATACACCATACAATGCAATAAATCTTTATGGGATTTATTAGGGCACTCGTAAGTAACACACAAAATTTTTGTCATAATTTAAACAATTGTTTAATTAAGCGTTTTCTACGCCGTTCGAATGGCGTGTCGAAAAGGATGCAAGTCCGCTGCGTTGATGACTTTTATCATTCAGGCTTACCTGAAACCAAAAATCAAAATGATTCTTAATTTATATGAGTGTCGCTGTGTCCCGAAGCTCAATTAGTAATTTTTATTGAAAAGTAACAAAACGGTGCCAGTTTGAAAAACAGTTTTAAAAAGTACTTTTTTTTAGCTTTTTGCCAAACTGGCACCATTTTGTTATTTTTAAATAAAAATTATCAATTGAGGTTCGGGACACAGCGACACTCGTTTAAGAATCTTTTTGATTTTTGATTTTAGGTAAGCCTGAATGATGAAAGTAATAAACGCAGCGGACTTGCATCTTTTTTGACACGCCATTCTAACGGTGTTAAAAACGCTTAATTAAAAAATTGTTTAAATTATGATAAAAATTTTGTTGTGTTATTTAAGAGTGATAAATCCTAATAAATCCCAAAAAGATTTATTTCATTGTTGTATGGTGTATTTACTGGGAACAAAATTGTTAAAGATAAGCTTAGTTTTTGAGCTGTTAAAGTGCAATGACCACTTAAGCGTCAAGCATAACTGCGGTCGTTGATGTTTAAAACAGTTGTACATTGATGTCACGTTGGCTGATCTCTCTCGCAGATTCGTATCTCGATTTTACGCCATTTTTTATTTTCCTACAATACTTAGGCTCGGTTTCACCCAACGTCGCTTAACTTTAATCTTACAACTTGTTAGTTCAATTCACGTTTGTCTCTTTCGAAAGTTGGGAAGAGACAAAGAACGAATTAAACTAAACTTAAAGGCGATGTTGGTGAAACCAGGCCTTAGATGCTCATTCTGCTCTGGTGTGAGCAGAAAACCCGGAAGTTGTGTGAAATGGAGGTGCGACCTTGCGACAGAGATCAGTCAACATGCTCCTCATCATCGTATTTCTTTCGCGGTCTCTCCACTGTGACGCAATTTCAAGTTCACTTCCTTCGCCAAGTTTAGGGTCAATAACGACACTGTGTACTCTCTCGCCCTCGAGGCGACGACATTGTCGTTAACGCGTCTAATATTTTCCTGTCGCGTTATGCACAGTGTATAATATTCGCCCGCGAAAGTCAGGCTAACGCAGCTTACGCTAATATTGTTACGCCTATTAATTAGCAAAGTTGCCTCGCGGCACAAGCTGCAAACTTTGTCCCTGAAAGGGCAGGCCACGGGGGAGAGATGGGCAGAAGGGAGGGAGGGGCAGGCCAGGCAAGAAGGAAGCTTTTCTCGTTTTCCTCCTCTGCGGCCAACTCGAGCCAACTGATTTAAGTAAGTCAATTTCCCCGCTACTTTATTTTAGCGCATTAGACGAAAAGTTACACCGCCGCTCCTTGCCGGTACGGAAAATCCTATCGAGCCGCTTTCCTCGTTCTTAAGGAAACTGAGCTCAAGAAGAGATGTTGAAGCGCGCTTAATAAGCATGACTGCTACTGGGCTGGCGAACGCGAGTAGTCCTCCGTTCATTCGAGAGAGAGAGACCGATTTCGCGTTTCGCTTCGTGCGAATAATTACAGCCGCGATACGCGCGCGGTTTTATTTTTAAACACTCCCCTATCTTGATTAATCTCACCGCCTAATAACCTCGCGCTCGGGCTGCCGATAGAATTACTCGAAGCACGTAATCGACAGCTAGGATTACGCAGGGAATTAATTTAACTTGATTTTCTTATAAATGCGACTCGTATCATTCATATTGTTTTACGTATCGCTTCTTTTGCAACCTCCAGCCCGGTCTCCCCTGTTAGATTATCCTTGGAGACACGGCGTGCATTAGCAATGATATCGAGGAGCAATCGGTCGCATTCGAGAGACAGCCGGGTGTTGCGATAGACGGGGGAGGCAACCGAGGGAACGAAGATGCGCGAATATAACAGGGTGGCGCGGCGCATTTTCTTTTCAGCGCGCGAAGCGGAATTTCTCGGGACGAAAGCTGGGAGACATCGCACCACTCTTGCTCTCTCCCTCTTTCGCACAGAGAGGAACGCTCCGCGGAGAGAAACGCTATTTCATCCTATCCAATCGCTCTGTCTGCGCCGCGCCGAGGTTGACGGCCCCTTAACACAATTTTTCAAGTGGATCGTCGATGTCGCTTTTGCTCCCCCTCGTTCTCAGTTTCTCTCTCTTTCCTTAGACACACGCATACATATGCAGAAATATATGTGTATGTATAACGCGTATGTATATCCCTTTTCCTTCTCGCGCCCTAACTCGAACGGACCGGTGTCGGTCCACCCTCGGCGCTCTCATCCCCGGTACATCGCGAAGATCAAAAGGCGCGTTCAGCACGACTAAACATTGTGCACTTTGGTCCTCCTCGGCAACGTCGGACGGACTTCTACGCCGCGCACGTGCATCCTTTCGAAGTTGCGGGAGCGTAAGACCCCTTGTAAGACTCAGCACACGGAGTTTAAATGCAACGACGAAACTTGCGTCAGCGAAACTACCTTTCGACTTCTTCCGGACGCGCGGGCCGGCGCTGCCGCGATAGCGCGAATCACTCCGATACATCGCGCCCCGCGCACCCCTTTCAGCCCGCACGAGCGACCGGCAAGTATCGCGACCGGGAAAATTCAAAAGCGTATTCTCGAATGCGCCGCGTGTTCGCAGCGCTTCGCATAGCAAATACTCGACGCGAGTGCTCGGAGAAATCCAGCGCAGCTCTCTCTATCTCTCTATCTCTATCTCTCTAGCTTTATCGCTCTATCTCTGTCTAGCTCTATCTCTCTATCTCTATCTCTCTAGCTTTAGCTCTAGCTCTAGCTCTATCTCTATCTTTCTATGTCTCTATCTCTCTATCTCTCTATCTCTACCTCTCTATCTCCAGCTCTCTCTCTCTCTCGCTCTCACACATCTACACGCAGATAGAAACCTCTCTCTTTCTCGGCGCAGCAAAAGGATCACGCTCGTTTCTCACGACGTATGGTTTACACTTTACTCGATGACATTCCCGCGAGCGGTATTGCCACCCGAGCACTCGCACCCTTCCACGCACCCTCGTTATTCTTGCACTTCCGCCCGAGAGTCGTCGTCGCCCTCCAACCTCCCGATCGGCGTTTTGAATGTGTCGCCGCAGTAGTTTACAGGTCGCGCGTCGCTATACGCGGCTACGTGACGAGAACGCCCAACTAAATTAAACTAAACTAAAGCCGCGTTCGTTCCGTCGATGAGAGCGGGAGAGAGATAACGGTAATGGTAACGTATTACGTGTTACCCCGAAAACGCGTCTGCGGCCCCCGGACTCGCGCGTCCGACCCGGACTCGAACTAACGGGATGCAATTAATGTCTGTCAATTTTCAGAATTCAATATTCTACGCTCCGCGGCGTCCGACATGAGGTCGTAACGAACGTTTCCCGGCGCCCGTAACGATGCGTTAATATAATGCCGAAAGTGAAGTTAATAAATCTCTCTCTTTCCCTCTCCTCCCCCTCCCCCTGTCTCGGCAGAAGAATTTTTAAAAAAAACATGCCTCGGTGGCCGAATTGGTAAGACGCCCGGATAACAAGGAGGTCCGAGTTCGAATCCTGGCTGGGGTAATATTTTTCGCAATGAGTTCCTTAACGTGCGTTTCCAAAGGAGACGCCGTTCGATTATCAATTTAATTAAATACCATTTCGTCACGAGCTAAACACTGTGTTTCGAGTCCGAAGGTTATCGGCGTGCAGTTTGCTCTCGAAAAGAAAATGTATACGCAAAAACTTTATTGGACACTAAGATCCAGCCCGACCGTAAACGGCGTTGCTATCACTATTTGTGCGATTCGCGCAAAACAGATTTACTTATCATTTTGAAAAAAACCGTCAATCTTAGGATATCGGGATGGGTCGCAGGGAAAAAAAGTGTCAACTCTTGTATACTCGAATTAACGCGTTTATTGTTTTGTACATACGCAAAAATCTATAATCTTCTTAAAAGCATTTAATAATCTTACATTCCAACAATATTGCAGTCTTATTTAAATACTATAATTGTCACTTCAAGAGTACATGCAATTATTTTGACAATACATCATTTTGGTCGGTAAAACCTTCGATTTGAAAATATGTTATTTTCAGGGTATAGAAGTAACGCGTTACTTGTAACGCCGTTACACCCTCAGAGACTTCTGTTACCGAGCCAAAAAATATTCTTGACGCATTTATATTTCTCACAACCTCATTCAGTATAAAAATAAGACAATATCAAAATAAAATCAATAATTCTTATTCTCCTCTATCGAATTAAAAAAGATTGACTTACTATATTGCGACAAGAGTAACTTATACAAATGTAAGCTTGTATATACTTGCGTTTAGAATAAATTTTCCCTCCATCTTACAACGCGCGAAGTTGGCACCACAATATTCGACGAAAGACGACCATTTTATTCTAGATTTTAGAATTTTTCATCTAAGATTAAAATATTCCTTTCTTTATAATAAATATGATTCGCGCTATATCGATTCTCTTTTACGATACATTAAAGTGTAATAGCATTGGATCCGGAAATTTTTTCTATGGGTATACCCTTACAAGTTACTTCTTTTGATAACGGACTGGTAACGACGTTACTTTTTTCTTTCGCAACTGTAATGGCAACGTAGTTACTTCTTTTTAGTAATTGTAACAAATTTAACGGTTACTGTTATCGTTACTTTTTAAATTTCGAACCTAGTTATGAAATATAAATATATTTTTTTACATTTAATCTTCAGGCATCGATCGATATTCATAATCTATTATTATCACGGGTTGTTATATTTAAGATAAGTTTAAAATTATTCCGTTAAAAATTTGTATGAAAAATTGAGAGCACAGTAAAACCACTTTAGCTATATTTTATACTTTTCACAGAAATCAAAATTTTTAATCTACATTTTGAGCGTTTAAAAATGTAGGTATCTCCTTAAATTTTTCATGGTTTTACGACTTGAAAATTAAAAAAAATTGGTTTATTAATATCTTTGTTAGTAAAAAAACTATTACAAAAGTGAATGTTTTAGCTTGCCTGACCTCATTTCAGAATTAAAAGAGGAACGAAAAGAGTAACGAATAGTTATGTTTTAAGTAACGATAACGAGTCACTTTTGAAAATCGGTAACTGTAACGGTAACGATTTACATTTTTTACTCGGTAACGAGTAACTCTTCACTTTTAAAAGGTAGCTTTCCCACCCCTGGTTATTTTCTATATCGTTTCCTCTCCATTCGAAAAAATTATTCTTAAATAATAGGCACGGGAAAAAATGCTGTTGAATTAACAAAAAAGATACGCCGCATTTAGGCGTCCGTTGGAACGCACGCCGAAAAGTTGGAGGGGGCGCTTTCGTTTCCGCGCCGCGGACGCATATCATTAGCCCCCGGCCGGTTAATGATGCTTCGACTTAACTTCTTCGCGCGGCATAAAGTTGGCTCGCGGCAATTTCTTCCTCGGTTTCTTCCTGTCCCGGCCGCACCCTGGCAACGGATGTTCGACATTCCCGTCGCTGATTCTCCCGGGGGGAAGGGCTCCCGTTCCCACTCGACTCTCCGCCGCGCGCCCTCCCGCTCCGCCCCGACCGCGCGGGGGAGCTTCTCGCTAATTGCTCGGGTTACATTACTGCGCATTGTAAAGAACGAGCACCCGGGCTGCTTAGCGCGCGCGATGGCGCATGAATAAATTAGAGAAACATTTTGTGTCGAAGTTATACGCGCTCCGTTCTATTCATACTTTAATCCTGTATTCTCGGGAAGGGACGAGAAGAATCATCCGGCCAGTGGACTAACGAAAACTATAAACAAGGAACATTAAGGGCCAGTTTCACAAACATCGGTTAACTGTTAACTAGGGTTCGGTCGACTCCTTATCTTTTTCCATCTTATCATTTAAGAAGAGGCAGGGAATCAATTAACCTTCGGTTAGCAGTTCACCGATGTTTGTGAAACTGGCCCTAAAACGGATAAGCTAGCTGTGTTGTAATACATCTAGCGGTCACATCCGATTTATTAAAAGTTTCGCAACTATTCACGGGGAATGTGCCGCATTCGTTACGAGTATCTTGGCTGGTTGAGATTTCAGGATGCAAAGTTCAGGCAGGTAGGCGGTGTAATTTTAACTATTTAACGAGTCCCGCTGCTCTCTGCTTCCTTGCGCATTTCGGAGCAACAAGTATCTCTCTTTTTTTTTCCCTCGTTATGAAACTGTCGTTTCTTATAAACGGCCGATCGTTACCCGGGAGATGAATCAGACCGTTTGACGCGACAGAGAAACTCGGCGTGCGGTAACCCTAGAGCGTAACGAGGCGAAACCTCGTTAGCCTTAAAGCGCGAAGGTTGGGATTCGCGGTGCCTACTTGAAACTTCGTCGAGCCAAATGTAAACGCCCGATAAAATTTATATTACAGAAAATTCTGTAGGGGAGGCTACCTAATCACAGCGCGATTATCGCCAGTCAGAGATTTACGTCGCGCGTGAATTTGCAAACACGGCAGTATTATCATTAATATTATCAATATTTGTACAAACGCAGGGATTTTATATTAATTAAAACGGAGGACGGCGCCAGTCAACCCGGGTAAACACGCGCCCGCGTACCGTCCGATCGCCGCGCATAATTGTCAATATAATCGTTATAATAATTTATGGTCATCCTATGCGACGGTGTCGCGCAGGAGAGCATCAAGCGGCATGTATACATATCGCGCATGTATTGTACATCTTGGCATGTGTACAACGGACGTATACGGCCGGTCCGTGCGCGCAAATTATCGCGCACTCCACTTTGAAGACGCGCGGCCCGAGCTATGCGAGAGTCGTGAACACGTACGTATGGTATATCCCCGAAGGAAATTTCGTCCAAGTGCCTGCTGCGACCCGAGACCCTGGTAAACCGAATTCCGAGCAATTCGCGCTTTTATCGGACACTTCGAAAAACACCCCCTCGCTTTGTGTTCGAACCGTTCGAACGCGTGGCCCGCTCTCGGCGGGCAAACCTGCTCGCCGCAACGCCCCCATAAAAGGTTGCGAAGCCTCGCGACATTTAGGCTGGATTCACACCTAGACGGAAAAGCAGAAGCCAATCGGAACTCGCGCTGGTAGGAAACAGCGCACTCTGCTGGCAGAAGGTAGAAACGGTCGACCACCAATGAGAGTTCTGATTGAATCTGATTGGATCTGCTGCTTTCTGCTTTTCCGCCAAGGTGTGAAACGAGCCTTAGACGTGCGTGCAAGGTGCACGCGAGACTAAACGTCCGACGCGCGCTCCTAACGTGCTCGAGATAAGCACTCGAGATTGTGTCGCGCATTCCGGTTAAATTTGTCGAAGAATCTATCATTAAAATTAATAGGGCGGGCCGCCCCCGTCGCGCGTTGTGGCGTCGAAAAATTTTTGGCGCCTCGCTCATTGTGCGACATCATTAATCACGGTAATTAATGTCGCTTTGTGGTTAGTTAGACACGGCCATTAATTACCATCATTTATTACCTATTATCGCAATAATTATAGTTATCGCATAAAGCGAAAGCTGGGCGCTCTCTATCGCGTGCAACGTCCGTCCGCTCGTTTTGTCGGGCGCGTATACATTTTGTAATGGCCCCGTTCACGCCCCGTGCAAAAATTAATTTTTCCAAGCGCAGATGCATTTGGCGCTCTTCGCAGCGAGGAGGGCAGACACTCGATGGCACTTTTTTTTAAATAATTTTCTTATTGCTGCGAATCCCCGCGCGGGAGAAAAAAAAATTCGGAATTACGTTAATGGGCGAAACATATTTCTATTCCGCGTTAAAAAGCTTTTCCGTAATCCAGACTTTAATACGGCCGGGACTCGTATAGAGGATCGGTTTAAAATTTACATAAATAAATGATTAATTAGCTAAATTAAGTATGATTAACGCAATTAATCCGCTCGAATTTCCATTTGAATTTTGATAGGGAGAAAAGGGCCGCTTCGTCGCTCGCAGGGCGCTCGGAACATTTTAATTGACGAAGGTTCTTTATTTGCTCACATTCCTTGGCAATGGTGGGTTCGTGGACCGCGCGTTTTTATCCAGCTGCACCGCAAGATATATACGAAACGTGGACAAAACGCCACTGTAATATCTGTCTGCGCGATAATGTACCGCGCGCTCGCTCGGCGCATACGCCAGCCGTACCGAAGTACGGTTAATTAATTATCCGGCGGTGCTTCATTTGCAAAAAGAGAGAGCAAATTGATAAGGTCCGTCCGGCAACACGGATCTAAGCCGGCGTGTGACGCGTGCGCGCGCGCGCGTCAAGAGTTACATTAACCGACACGCGAGCGAATCGCGTCTATTTCGGATGCACACGGTGTGTACCAGCGTGTCGTGTAAATCGAGAATCACGGGGGAACAACGTATGCGCACATAGATCACGCGCGCGCGCGTTCGCACACACGCGCGGTGCACGCGCGTGTGCGTTTGCACGTGGATTCAGTCCTGTGTCTGAGCTATCAGACAACGGGGAACAATTCGGCACGCGAGTTAGATGCGGCCGGAGATGAGCCAGACGGGCGCAGTTCCGCGCCGAACGCATTTACATGCCGTTGCGACGTGTTACACTAAAGTGCGTGCGCGCGTAGCGACTTACTCGCCTTCCTCCGGGATCTTTCAGGATCGCGGCGAGTACTCCCATAAATTTGACGCGGACGCACGAGCGACGATACACACGCAAGCGCGCGCGCGGACGTATTTGCCAAGTTACGTTGGCACACACAAATGTCAAACTGACTAACAGGGATACGTGCAACGCGGTTTCCATATCGTTGCGATACTGGGTTGCAAACTTGTAACACACGTAAGACTCTGCCGCAGCTTGGAATTCGCGGGTGTGCAATTGGCGCGCGCGAGTTCAATCGCGTCGAATACTGAAAACCAAGTAGAGGAGTGTACTTAAAAAGTCACCAGTGGAAGAATAAAAATTGAAATCAAACTTTTTGTTGATCCAACTGGCAATATAATTAATTAAGCGTTACAATTGGTACGTCATACAATTTCAACTCGGTGTACAGTTGATAAGGGCCTGATATTTGGGTCGAAACGTTGTACCAGTTATAACATTTAATTAATTATATTGCCAGTCGGATCAACAGGAATATTAAAGTTACATCGAAGAAATTATCATTAGGATCAATAAAATCTGCATTTTTAGCCCGCGTTTTCCGTTGAACCCCTACAGAAATGTAACAGCTGGGAACGAAAAAAGCACTGAACAATTACTAGAGTTCAGTAATAGAATCATTAGAAAATACCGGTGTGCAGTAATTTTCTGCTAATTATTTTGCTTACATTTCTATAAGGAAGCGGAACCCGAGTCTTGAGATACAATAAATGGATGTTGAGAGTCAATTTGATATTCGTAATGTCATGTTTGTAATTCAGCCGAGGTACACCGGGATGGAGTTTGTCTCGAGACACAGCTTGAGTCCTATCTCTCACGCTTCAGTAATCGATTCTTGAAACGGGATAGTATATGTGTACGTGTACATTAATCATTTTCAATCTCGTATCAATCGAGTATTGAATCGCAAAAAGTCGCGTATTACTTTAATGTGTTTCAAAGAAAGACTTGAAAAGATTCGAAAAGAGGACGGCTATTTACGAAATATCTTGAGATTTGCGATAAAGATTTCGGAAACGTTAAATTAACGATTTTAGAAAATTGCCCTCTATGTCGTTACAAAATAATGTTGGATAATATCCTTGTACAAGTTCTCCGGTATTGCATATGAATTAATAAGACGGAACATGTATTCGTATGAGATTATCTTTCCTCGAATTCAATATAGACGGACGTCTCGTTAAATCGAGTGTTTATAAGAAATAGAGTTTCGGATTACCTCCGTTTTAATCAGCAAGATATGGAATTAATTCATGGAAATTAATTTACTATAATTATCTTTTACATCTCGGGAGCGGCGAAATTCTGTCATTTTAATGAATAACGAAAAATAATGAAAATAAATCGCGACATTTTTCGCGACGGTCCGATCTAATTTTCTCGAGTAATTAAAATTACGCGATCTTCAATTTATTAAAAAATAGTTGTATCACCCTCGTACGAAAATATCGAAGAAGGTGCGATATATTAATCTGCACGATTACCCTGCGAATGAAGATAGCGCTAATCCTTCGGACGAGTGTTAGCTTTATTGTATTAAGGCCTGTGTCCACGATGCTAGAACTTGGTCCAAGTTCCAGTTTCGAGAAATGCTTAGCCAATCAACTTGCAGCTATTTCATAAAAGCTTGGACCAAGTTCTAACATCGTGGGCGCAGGCCTTTACGGAGTAGAGACAGACTTGGAGTACAAGAATACATATACCCGGCAAACACAGAACATTTCAGCAACATTGCGGCGATGTTGTAACATTGTAGCAACATTACAACAAGATTACAACATTGCCGCAACGTTGTCGCAGTATTTCACGATACGTCGAGTAATTCTTTGTAGTGACAGCCAAGGGGGTAACTAGCTAAAATGTTGTCCCACCGATTAGATGATTTCATTGGATTTCATTAGATTTCATACGATTTCGTCTAATTGCAAATAATTTTCTTATATGCACGTTGAAAAGTATATGTGACGTTATTAAATCTGAAAGAGCTGTTAGATTTCGTCAAAACATTTTTTCTTATTTTACTAATAAGTATAATATTTGCTTGTAGAGGTAAATTCAGTTAAGATTGTAGTATTCGGTTAGGTAGAAAACGTGTTTCCTTACTTCTCACTTCTCCCACTAGTCTAACCGTGGTCTTAACGAGAAGTAATTTTGTATTTGTATCTACCGTTTATTGTTCCTTTGCGCGCAAAGGTGTATCAACGTTTCAACTCACTGTTGTTCCAACAGCAACTACTTCAATTCTTATTATGAAAATAGTAATACGCGCTTGTAGGTGTGAACTATGATATATATTTGGATATTCACTAAAAGAGAAGTAAATTTTTGGGTAAAATAAAAGGAAGTCGAAATAGACGCGTAGATATTTTTAGATTGTTATTGCGACGAATATTATCATATGCCTCGGTGGTCGAATTGGTGAGACGCTCTGGAGTGTAGGGAGGTCCAGGTTCAAACCCTGGCTGAGGTAACATTTTTCGCAATAAATTGTCTGTATTATTAAAAAATGCCAGGTATGGTCAAGAAAACACTGACGTTGTAAAATAAAAACAAGTTGAGAAAATGTTGAAATTTAATGTTTATTGTCTAACAAGTGAAGAAACTTGAAAATGAAGACAAAACGATTATATGGGGATTTCGTAAGGATATCATAATGATTTCGGAGACACTGTCCCACGATTACATTAAGTGGTTACCCCCTTGGTAACAGCGACTCGGACAATGAGTCAAATACACAGCCTCGACGATCGTCGTTTTCTTTCTCAGCGCGTGGGCCTTCAATGTCGCGCTATTCTTCGCGCTCTCCGAAACGCGAGAAGCGTTCCGCGTGAACGATTAATTATCAGTTCGTGCGATCGATCGCTTCTCAAGATCAACTAATTGAACTTGCGATCACGTCGAGACGACGATTCCTCGAGGTGGATATCTCGTGCGAGTTAGACGTTCGAGATAGAAGAAAATCGAAGCCTATAAATTATTGCTCGTTACATGCGATTCTTCCTTAACGTCGCTCGCATCGAAGTATACATCTCGCTTCGATTTAAACGCATTTTTAGATCGAGAACTCGGAGTGACGCGCGAATACGCGTATTTTACAGCTGAATGTTCTGTAATAGCGACGGATTGGCCGGTATACACGCGGCATTCGGTGCTCGTTTCTTCAATCTTGTGTCTGCTTACGACGATACTCCCTCACGGTTACATCTCGCGGTGGAACGGCTCAGTATTCGGAGAACTTGCTCCGAAAGGGTAGCTAAGTATCCAAGCGCGCAGGGCACGCGATCGGGAGTGTCGCACAAAGTCTCGCGCGATCGTCGACATTGTAACAGTCGCTTCGGGAATGTCGCGTAAAGTTCGCACGATCGTCGGCGCCGTAACAATCGCTGCGGGAGTGCGATCCTCGCGCGATCGCTGCACTGTTACAATTGTTTCGGGGATGCCGCACAAAGTCTCTCGTACGTCCGTTGTTGCAATCACTTCCGAATTGCTGCACAAAGTGCTGCACGGCCGCGATAATTAACCGTATTTTCGCGAGTGTTTTGCTAATTGTGGCCAGCGAATCTGAGAGGAGGAGGTCCGGGAGACACCAGGCAGCGGCTGGGCGACCACGGGGTGGGTGTTTAATTTATCATTTATGTATAATATACTATTTTATTATTATTCGCGATATTTATTTCCGCGTGTAGATCGTCCCGGTGGTATCGATTATTTGAAAATTTTAAACAAGAGTTAGACTTTTATTCATGCGGTGCTACGGAGGATTGCATTTGAAAAAGAGAGAGAAAGAGAGATATTTTTGGTGAAAATTGTGTAATTACGTTGTTAAGTATTTGCTCGAAGATGAGTAAAAAATTCAATGCGCGCGATAAATAACAAAAAACATTAATTACCTCTGCGTTTTAATAACTTGAATATATTTGTATTTTACAGTTCAACGTAGTTCGCAGCGTAGTTCATAACTCCGCTGCTGCGCGTCGTTTCCGTGAGTTTCAAATTATCTTTTATTTTATAATATATTGAAGTAACGGATTTGTGAGAAATAAAACACGTGACATCAGATATACAATGTACACTGAGTCAACAACAGGAAACTATTACATACGAATATGACGTGTCACAGATACATTGCTTAAAATAAACAGGCTAGGGCAGATAAGGATTAAAATATTTAATTCTAGAACGCATTCTACATTCGAAAGTTTTACACACAAAAGTTTTTCAAAAGCTGAGTTAAGCGCACCGTGGGAGGATTTGATATACTAACAATATTAAACTTTTAGTATTAAATACGTTATAATTACTTAAATTTTTGATTAATTAGAAAAGTAATAGGGGCAAAAGAATTGAAATGAAATATAACGAATAGTAATATTTTTTTTAATCTGGAATGTTTGAATTTAATCTAGAATTTTTTCGAGTATACATTTTTCGAACATTGCGCAGATCGCAGGAAAATATTTATCTCTTGTAATATTGTATCTACATATACCGGGTGAGACATTTTGACGTACCAACCTAAATATCTTTACCCTGTGCCTTTTGCAGAAAAAATATTTCATACGAAAATTGTTGGCCTCGAAGGAGGACGTAAGATGGCGGCAATGATGTAAAGATAGTTGTTTGGTGGTCGTCTTCAATTTCTTATATGGAACTCTCTATTTTTCATTTCTTGTAACTGATCTCGAGAGCTATTCGATGCACTATAATTAAGTATTATCAATAATACAAAAGATTACCATTGTGTCATCGTGATGTGAACTTGGACCGGCATGCTTTTGTTCATCTACAGGTTGTCCAAGAGATTGCCTAGATGTATCATCAGTGATAACCGGTCCAAGTTCATATTTTGATGTCACATTGATTGCCAGTCTTCTCTATTATTATTTGTAACGTGCAGTGCTATTCATTAATGCCTGGATCTCGGTTTTAGTATAGGATCACATTTTCATAATCTTCATTCCCATCTATACATCGACGAATTTCACACTGTAGTACACACAGACTTCTATAGAAGTAGTACATACATACATACAGCCTGAAACTCAGTGATTTGTATAGATAAAAAAAATGATGATAAAAATGCAGGTCCAGGCATTAATGAATGGCCCTCTACCTACACGGAGAATTTTCTCTTGAGATTTATCCTGAAAATCGTATAATCGTGCGACGACGTGACATTTCGGAGAATTTTATGAAAGTTTTTTTGAAATTTTACCATGCATTTTATTAGTAACATGTGTACTAATTGTAAGTGTAATTACTAGTAAAATGTATGATAAAATTTTAAAAAACTCTCATAAAGTTCTTCAAAATGCCATGTTGTCCCGCGATTACAATATCGTCGGGGTAAATTTTACGAGAAAATTCTCTCCGTGTAGGCAACCTCTTGGGCAACCTGTAAACGAACAAAACCGTGCTGGTTCACAGTATGATAACACGCATTTCCAATCTTTCGTATTATCTTAATCATAGTGTTTTGAAGAGCTGTCGAGGAGGTTGGAAGAAATGAAAAATAAAGATTTCCGTCTAAAAAATTAAAGGGGACCACCAAACGGCTACCTTCACGTAATTGCCACCATCTTACGCCCCCCTTCGAAGCCAACTACGTTCGTATGAAACACCTTCGCAAAAGGCATAGGGAACAGGTATTTGGGTTGGTACCTGTTCGCGCGCGCACACACACACATGTACGTATACGTGTATACATACAGCCATTGATAAAATGATTAGATAATCTTGTTTCTTCTGAAGATCTTTGAGCTGATGAACATAAGCTTTAAAGCCTATCTCATGTACATACATTTATATCCTTTGGCGTGAAATAATTCACGCTCGAACAATCTGTCTTTATTTTACAATAGCCATCCTTGAAATTTTTATTTTTCACATTGTTCAGTCTTTTCAAGTTGGATCTTTTATCATGTGTCAAATATATCAGTTTTCCGCGTAATGGATTGCTCGCGCAAGCTTGAGAGAGGAAGCTATTCGCACTGACTCGTTTATCACTTTGCAAAGTGAAAAACCGTTTCTCTTAATGGCAAAGTAAACATCCGATCTTACTAAGGGGGCATACTTGCATCATGAGAAATTGCAAGTGTACAAGCTACGAATTCAGGGTGCGTGCGCGAGCGAGTTTAGTGCGCGCCACTAAAACGAAATGTCAGGAGATAAGCGCGCATATGGCCGTTGTGTAAGTTTGCACCAACGCGAGAGGCTCTCCTTGCGATATACTACCGTGCGAATTGTCGAGAACCAAACATACGAAAGACGAACTTGGCGCACCAGCATACGTGTTCCCGCCATAACTTGCAATTGTATTCGTATCGCGCGAAATAACGTTCGTTAACTTTTCAAGCCAGCTTCCTCCGGCTTAGCCATCCGCCCGGAATCCCGTTAATCACCGCATAACGTGGTACTTGGACAGGGGGGGGGGGCAGAAAAAGAAGATCCGCGGAACAGATTAAACTACTTTGACGATCTACGGCAGGCAGATCCCGATCGGCGGCTACGGAATTGAACGTGCGCCCTTATCGTTAGTAACGACCATGATGTAAAGATACAAGGCGAAACATTGCGCATGTAACCAATTTTGGGGGCAAATTGTTCACTGGTTCTTGCTGCATTCAACCGCAATGACGTGCAGTTTAAAGGTTTGGGGCAAATCCTCTGATTGGTCACGAGTGGCGCATCCACGGGAATGTTACACCTGGTATTCTTGCAACATGGTAATGACTGCACGCGCGGTCCACGCGGGTTCTTTTCCCGAGCGAAACGCGCGCCGCACGATCGAGTGCACTCGTATCATAGAGACAGAGAGAGAGAGAGAGAAAGACCCCGTCGGCTCGATGTCGCGAATTTGACACGCGTTCCCGACGACGAGACGCGCCCTGTCACGCACGCAGACACTCGTGCATACGTCTTGGCTGATCGCGGATACACACCCGGCATAACGTAGCCGCGGCGGCAAGTTTACGGACGGATGTACGTACGGATGCACGGACGGACGTCGAGATCGATCCATGGCCCTGGAAAAGGCGCGGGGTACGGGGGTCGACAAGCAGCGCGAGGTGGATGGTGGCGTGAAGGGTCGCCCATCGTCGCGGCGGGAGGGAGAGAACGTGGAGAGGGATGGTAGTCCTGGTGACTGCTGCGCCGTCGCGACGTCGCTCGTCGTCGAGACCAGCCGAGTCCACCCGACCGGGGTGGATTCCTCTCTTTCTCCCTCTTTCTCCTCCTCTCGCTTCATCCCCTGTCAACCCTCTCGTGCTCTTCCGCCCGCCGCTGTTACCGCCGTCCTCGTTCAACCCCTCCGCCGAATTGCCCGTCTCGCTTGGACCAGCCCGCTCCTCCCTCTCGTTCCCGAGCCTCTCTCACCCTGTATCTCCCACTATGCTCCCAGTCTCACTCTCTCGCCGCGTAGCTCTGCAAAAACAAGCATACGGCTATCCCCAGTAGCACCCCGGTACACAGACCCGACCAGAGCGTCACGTCGGGCGCCCCGCGTGCCTAGGGGTAACGTGGACCCTACGCGTCTCCCTCGTCTCACCGTCACGACCCACGTCCACGCGACACGCGGGCGTCGCGCGTGTCACGTGCTACCTGCGCGTGACCCCCGGCACGTCACGGCGTAATTCCTCGACGAGCGACTGCACGACATCCCCCGCGCCGGTGGAAAATCGTCATCCGAAGCGGATAATATTCTACTCTACGAAACTCCGGCGAATCCTTCATCCAGCTCTTCGTCGAGCGGTCAAGAGTCCAGGATTACGCGCGTAGAACGCCGTCCCTCGCCGGCGTATTACTTGTGACCTGTCCCACAGTGTTATCAGATATCGGACACGCTTTCGTGTCGCTCGCCGACAAATATCGAGGCGATGCCGAGATAGTCGAGAGTCTCGGTGATCCGCTCGCGAGTTGTCGAGGTGGTGGGTGAGATGAACGTGCCGGGATCGGATGCCGGGGTGAATCGGTAGCGCGATGCTCCCTCAGACGCGATCGCGCAACCACGGATCTCGCTCTCGGGGACCCTTCCTCGGGATACAGGGGTACGAGCGACCGACGGGGACCAGTCGTCGGAAAGTTTGACGCGCGAACTGAAGCTCGGCCCGTACTCGTCGTCGTCGTCGTCGTCGACGGCGACGATCGTCCTGGGCTAGCGAGATTTCACCGAAACGTTTCGTGATCGAGACCGGCGTGCTTCGTCACCCTCTCTCCTTCTCCCTCTCCCCTCGCCCCTTCGCAGCCGCCGCGAAACTTTGCCGGACTTTTCCGCGATCGCGGGAGTTTCGCAGGGAACTGCAGAAATCATTAGAGCGTTATCATCGCCGAACTTGCCCCGGCTGTCGATAATTCATAGGAATCGTCCGGTCGTGTAGCTTCACGTCTCGTGTTCAGTCGCGCCTTTAATAACCGCGTAATGATTGATCGTTCCCAGCTTCCGAGCGGGGTCTCGCACGTAACGTACACGAGCGGTTAGCGGCCAGAAATGAACATTCCTTCGATTATCGCTCTCTTATCCGGTCGTTGAACGTGTTGCTGGACAGATTGGCCTTATCCTGAGGAGTGTCGTCCCGGCGCGATCGAAATTCTCGTCGGTCGCAAGAGTCGTAGGTGCCGCGAATTGACCCCGGAAGAGTTCGTAAACTCGCGCTTTTCACGCGGTCCAACAGTGCGCGCCCCGTGTGACTCTCGACTCCGTACGAGCCGGCGTAGGCATGCGGTGCAGGGTGGCCCTCATCTGTTGACGCGTCCGCGAGGGCGAGTCCGGAGCGTGTTCCGGACAATACAGATTATTCCGGGCACGAGGACCGGATGCTGCGAACGGCCGGCAGGACGTGGATTTACACGTTACGCTCAGCTGGAGGGAGATTCTGACTGTTCTCGCTGGTAAGTCGATGTTTGACGAGTCCGCTGTTAATCCGCCCCGCGCGGAAACCTTTTGCCCCCCCGAGACCCCGCGCGCGTTATTAATCGCGAATTTATCGCGAGTCGGGGATAAAAGGCAGACCGGGCTGTCGTCGTAAATCGTCCCGTCGAACGGAAAGCTTAGGCAGGCTCGATTAATAACCATTAAGGATTAGGTATCGCGAGACCGTTACCGACGCTTTTAAGCTTCTATTGATACACTGTGCCGAGAGGAACTCGGAGAACATTGGTTTTAACAATCTCGTTATATTTGAACCTCTCTTTGCGCAGAAGCGAGGTCGATATCGTAAAGTATATGCAATCTTGAGGTACAAAGCTATTAGTGTCTTCTGTGGAGATACGGAGATAGAATCCATGTGAAATATTAAGTGTCGTCACAGAGATTATTTCTGATCTTGTCTCGTTTAATAATACGCTTTTTCGGGTTCATCGGGCATTAGCCATGAGATAATTGTCGTTCGATTGATTACAGCTGGCACTCAGCGTCCTTCATTGTGCGAAATAACCATTTGCTGATGAAACGATTATACCTTGACGAGTTTTCGTGAATATCTTTTTATACTTTTATGCACTTTTTTTGTATGTTGTCCGACCAATGGAAACTGGCGCTTTTCACGGGTAATAAAAAGCAAATTTAATGATTACTTTTAAAACTTATTCCATTCATAAACGCGGGGAAATTATAAAAATGTTTATTTATCGATCCGTGAGACAAAAATTTTAATGAAACTGTGAAAAATACAAACGCCACGTGAGTATGGAATCAATTATTACGCTTAATTAAAATTACTGCCGCAGACTCGGCAAACTGCAGGAGTGCCGGAATTAAATAATTTCCGCGGCGAGCCTTTAATTATTTAAATTTTTATTATGGGCGCACAAAATTTTCGGGGAAAATTAGAATTTGAACGTCGCTGGGCCGTCTCGTAAATAATTTCGCGGGACCCGCGCGCGTTATATTCGTACTCGCGGTTAAACTGATTTGCAATCGAACGAACTTCATAGCGCGCGTCCTCGTAATTCCGTCCGCGATTGAATGCGCCTGACATTTTAACAACGGTCGTAATGGCACGCCACACGCAAGCTTCCGAATCGTTATAGTTAACTACGCTCCGAATTAATTGATGAGCGCAATCGAATCTGACGGCGATTCCGCCCAAGTAAAACCAGTCGAATCGCGTTTAAACGTAATTATATGCCTGTAATATAATAGCTCCCCCCCGCGCGAGTTTGCGGATTCACTTTCGAATATAAACGTCTCAAATCCGGGTCACGTTGCTGCCGTTATCGAGGATCCGATTAGCGCGGCTCGAGTCGACAGCGATATTCGAGATCGAAATTTCGATTTTCATTTCGGTACTCCCGTTCCGGGTGTATCGCCTCCACCCACGCCCGTCTCTCCCTCTCGAGAACAAGGTTCGTGTATCGCCTCGTTTCTTACGAGAATTACTTGGGGGAGGGTAATTTTGAAAATGGCTCGGACTATTATCCGGCCCTCTGCAAATCGAGTTAGTCTTGCCGTTCCTCTTGGAAGAATGCTCGCGGAACTTTTTGCTACTTTTCAAATGAGCGCCGGCGCGCTCAATCTTGTTTACCGCGCGACGCGTTTTATCGCACGCCTATGGCGTCTCCAATATCGGAGCCGCCTCTCCGACTGTCTTCGATTTTCCACTTCATTTCCAGCGCTACGCACAAAGCTTTTTCCCTACGCCTCGTTCGATTCTTCCCGCATCCAGACTTAATCAGCGCGCATTGAATTGATAAAAGGAAAACATCGTTAGTTTTAATCCCCTCGCTATTGACTGCACTTATTAAAAACGGGTCTTTTTTAGACGCGCCCCCTCCCCTCGCGACACCGGAAGGCGATTAAAACGTAACGTATTTAACAAAGTGCGATAACTCGATTGAGAATTGACTGGCAACGAGACGGTTTCAGTCCTCCGGTAGATCACAGCTTCAATTCAGTGGCATCATTTTCGTAATAACGCACACATCAACGTACGTGTTCGTCGTAATGATTTGGCCTCTCACATAATAGTCACGATAGCAACCTATATTGACCCGGTAGAACGTGCCTGGATGTACACTCCATCATGTCCTCCCTCCCCCCCCCTCTCTCTCGCTGCCTTTGCATTTGTGACGTGTATCATTTGCGTACACAGAAAACAAGAATATTCTTCTTTGAAAATATATTTAGTTTCAACGTGAAAATCTTGAAATGAGATTATAGAGATGCGATAAAGGAAGGAAAACTTACGTAAGTGAAGCAATTTTATATAATTCAGTCAAGAAATATATGTTTATTATTTAAGAATAATTTTCTTGAATGGAAAGGAAACAATATTGGATAGAAAGTGACAGTTTTCAAATCGAAGATCACAATGATTAAAACGATTTTATTGCCAAAATAGTTATATGCAGTTTTAAAGTGACAATTATAGTATTAAAATAAGAATGAAAAAGTGAGCTTATTGTCAAAACCCAACTGGCAAACTTCACCTTCAAATTTGAACTTTCAAATCGAACTTCCGTAATGTTCGGATGTGCTTTTATTTTTATCTTTTGACTCTATCTCACAGTTGACGATGACTCGCTTGACTACGGATTTTTCTTCTTCTCTCATTTGTATTGTTACTTGAAAAGGACCTGAAGTAAGGTCGAAAATTCGTTGTATCGAATTCAATAAAATTTGCCAGTTGGGGGTTGACATGCTCACTTTTTAAATTTTTAATCGTCACTGGGGCGACTATAAGTGACATTTTTCTTTCGTATTTAAATAAGACTGCAATATTGTAAGATTATTAAATGCTTCTAAGAAGATTATAGATTGTTGCGTATATACAAAACGATTCTCGCGTTAATTCGCGTATGTAAGAGTTGGTCTGACACTTTTTCCGTGTACTTGGTTTTTAAAGAAAGATTAATCTGACGCGGAAATACTTTCGAGATTCGAATTTTGCTGAACACCCGTTTGGGAAAATGGAACTTTACAGCTGGAGCATCATGTGCGAATGACACAAAATGTCCCGAATGAAAAATAATTTATTACCCGGTTATGTCTGCCGCGTCGGGCAACTTTCGCGATAAGAGGAACACGGTTTTACATCTTGATGTGCCGCGGGACATAAACAGGATTGTAAAATTCTCGCGGTTGCCGACTTAAAAATTTTAACGAGCGGCTTTACTGGCGCATAAACCACGTCTGACTTACCGTGAAGCTTAATCATAGCTTTCGCAGTGTACGTTTGCCAATTATAATGCGCAATGAAGTACAATGTTGCTGTGAGATGGGAAGAAAGGTGCGCGGAGATCCGGGATCGTTTGATCTTTCCGGTTTGTTGTAAAGAGCGAGAACAAGATCGGCCCCATTTTTGTCGCATTCGATTTTGGTCACAAATCAGGTACAAAAAAAAGGTCTCGTCAAGATGATCGCAGATACGTCGGTCTCAGAGTGTACCTGTTTAACGTTCCAGTGACATCGGGCTCTAAAAATTCCTCGGACGTAAGCGATGAAGCCGTCTGGACAGACACCAACCATTTGTTTGGGGTGGAATGGAATTTTTGGAGCCCGATATCTCTGGAACGTTAAATAGGTACAATCTGAGACCGACATATCTGTAATCAGCTTGACGAGGCCTTTCGTTTGGTACTTACTTTGTGACCAAAAATGAGGCCATTTGCCTATGGACACTTGTTCTCACTCTTTACTCGAATAACAGATGGCACGTGCGAATAATTAAAAAAAGTATTACTGTTACCATAGTATAACCAGTAGGTCCACTTCGTCATTTCGTTTCGCGTCGATTCCTTCTGCGCATTGCTCTGGGCAGACCAATGAGAGAAAAGTTGTATGTGAGGTAGTGTGACTTTGATGAGTACACACACATACACGTCACTGGATCCTGCCCGGGTATATGGCGGAATACCACATGATCAAGATCGCAATGATTAAAGGGGCCGGCAGAGAATGGACCTACTAGTTATATACTGTGCTGTTACCATCACGATTACCAATTATTTTGAATTATCACTATTATCACTATTATCAATGGTGGCGAGTGTGGCACAGAGGAATGTGCGAAAGATCCGAGTTCAAATCCACGGACACCGGTATTTTTCGGAATCGCCCGAAGGAAAGTGGCAACTACCGACAGTGTACACAGAGAGAGAGGTTTCTTTGGTTTTAGTATTCCTATTTATTTGATTGAAATTTGTGCCATTGAAACAACATATGCTTATGCGAAACTTTATATGTTTGAATAAAAATTTTGTTGTTTCGTTCAAACAACCTGTATTATTTGAAAACACTATTATTTGAAGTATTATATTTTAACGAAATAATATATTATTTGGTTACAATAAATATGTATAATGAAACAACAAATTTATTTATGTGGAAATAGCAAAATACACTGAAAGGCGTTGTTTCGTGGAAATAATTTCTTTATTAGAATAATCATTATATGTATTTGGTTGAAATTACGGAAACGACTTCGTCTATTTGGCCAGGCGCCTATCAAGTTCGGTGCTGCCACTAGATGGCCGCCGAATTCGTAAGTAAAATCACGGGGGCGGGACATATAAGCGACGGTATCAGCAGACACAATATAATCATCTAATGGTCTATTCTTTATAGCTGAACATAGTGCACTAATTCAGTGCTTATCTTTCTTCTTCTAATGTAGAAGGAAAAAGATGAATGTGTATACTGGTAAGCAAGAGGTTGAAAAATCAATCTAAAATAATAAAAAATATTTGATTTAAAAAGGTTACTTGTTTAAACGTAACAAGGAATTGTTTTAAAGTAAAAAAGTAACATAAAATAATTATTTGAGTAAAACCGTATATTTTTTCACATATTTTCTATGAAATGATAATATTGTTTGAATAAAGCAATAATATCATTTAAATCAAAGAAAATATTCCTTTTGTATCAAACAGATATTTTATTTTTGACAAATATATATATTATTTAAAATTCAAACAATCATACTTATTAATTCAAACATCGATTTGTTTGGACCACTCCAAACATCAAATTTATTTGGATACAATAAAATTTATGAAGTTCAAAGAAATCGTCCTCTCAGTGTATCTTGTTACACACACCCTTTAGGGGTATAGCCCTCCAGATGGGAGGCTTCGGCAAGGTCAGCAGCCTACCGAAAATGAATTAAAATCAAATGCTCAAAGCACCAGAATGAGAACTAGATAAAACAGGCTTTAAGCCTAGTATATCACGAGGAAGAAGAAGACTATTATTACCACGAGTCAGTTCTGAATATATTATAAAATGAAGCGTATTCTCAACATGAGAGTAACTAGCAACTTCCGTGCCAACTAGAGTAACTAGCAGCTGTTATGTTAACCATCAATCGTAATTCCGCCTCGAAACAACGCCATTCTCTGAATTTGCGCCATCGTAACTCGCTGCGAAATTGCGAATCGACTTCTCGGCTCGGCGCGGCAACTTGTTACAATCGTAAGTAAACGTGGCACGTGCGCGGCGCGAGCGGGATCCGGGAGGCCTGTTACCTTGCCCGTTACTTTGCGGAATAAAAAATATCGCTACCAAGCGCGACGCGGTGCCCGGCGTCGCGAGCTTTCCAAGCCGGCGCGCAATTCTCGACGTCGTCGTAGTCGTCGTAGGATTTTCCAAGCCGGCGCCGGATACGCGCCACGATCGCACACGCGCTTTGCATATCAAGACTCGACTCGTGTGTATCAAGTTACTTTACCCTTTGTGCACGTCACAGCCGACACGGACACCAGGTTCATCTATCTCTCTCTCTTCCCGGCTCTCCCTCGCGTATGCACACGTACCGCATACGTGTGTCCGATCGTGCGCCGCTCCCGTCGTTCCATTCCCGACGTCATTCCGTCGTTGGAGATTTTACGAGTTGATGCCTGCCCGGTAACCGTGTGATTACACGCTCGCGTTTCCCGAATGCTACACGCGTGCCGTGCATTCACGAACACGTGACATTTTCGCGACACGCAAGATCGCTCGCTCGCGACGAAAACGCGCGGGAATGGCCGAGGCACTTTTCTACGAATTTGTTCCCGTACGTAGATCGAAGATAGGGGACAATAAGTACCGAGACGTTGAGGCAAATATACCAAGGCGCGCTAATTGCGTCTCGACGTTACCGCGCCCGTTTGCGCGAGATATTAAGGGAAACCTAAAGCCGCTGGCAAACTCGATCAGTGTCGATAAAATAGGAGACGGAATTAAAAACGTCACTTATCGACATTTTTAATTCCAAGTTCTACTCGGTCCGAGAAATTTATAGCCAATCAATTTGCAACTTGTACAAAAAAAACAACAATTTTATTAGTTACACATTTACTGACAATCTGACAGATGTTTGGCAGCGACTTCTCTCGAAAAAGCCCGCAACTATTTCTACACGCCATACTGCTCCTTTCCTCTTCTTGTAGACTTGGATTTTTGGACTTGCGTTTATTAGAAGTTATCTTTTTTCTAGGCTCTTAATCTTAGTTCTAATTGCACGATATCATTCTTATACGTTGTCCCTAGAGTATACTGGTCTTATTTTGTATATATTTATTGTAGAATTCTTGTATCAAGCAAATATTGTCGTCAAGTGTACCAAAAATTAGTAAAATTTTTCATTTTCTTTCGTTTTTGATATAAAACGAAACGTCGACCAGCATACTCTAGATTTTGCTGCGTACTTTAATTCCGTAAAAGAGTTTTGCATTTCTATAAAGCCAATTGAAAGATTACTTCTAACAAAGAATGTCGATAAAACAGGCGGCTTTAGGATCCCCTTAAAGTTTTGATAATCAACGTTATCGCCTCGCAGTCTGCAGGGACACGCACGCGGAAGTTACTTATAAAATATAAAGCGTCAGCCATTCCGACACGAGAAGATGATAGAATGCACCGGGTAATAGTATGTCAGTTTCCGTTTTATACGTGACAGAAAACGAGCACATTCTAGCTGTGATCTAGCGGAGGATTCCGCACGGAGCTCCCCGGTGTAGCGGAGTGTAGCCCGACCCTTCTCAAGAGAGATATCTACGTTTTGTATCACCGCATTCCGCACGCTCTCCAGAAATCATTTCCGCCGGGTTTGACGAATGCGCCCTCCGCCACGGGACATTTAATTACTCTCGCGTGTCGAACGGGCAAAGTGTAAACGCCCCTTGGCAAATTTGCGGTGCCGGCAAGTGCTAACCGTTTCTGAATTAACCACCGCTCCATTTATTCTCGCGGCGTGCAATCGCTGGCCGTGTTCAGCGGAAAAAGCTGCTTTCGCGACTGTGGTAAAATTCGTCGGTCCGTAAGGAGCGTGCTCCTAGATTTAGCCAAGATTAAGAGCATACGCCAATCAAGATTTTTACAAGTGCACGGACTCTCGGCCTTTGTCAATCGCGAGGTGTCGCCGCGCGACAATTAACGTCTCTATAACCAGAGAGAAGGATGCGCATTCTCTATAGCTTCCTTCCTCCTCTCTCGGTTTCGTTTTCGCTTGTTCGCTCTTCAGGGAGTTGCCAGAAATGGAAGAACCCAGAAAGTTGGCCAGCTTGGCTCTAATCGAAACTGGTTGTGCGCGCGAGAGAGGACCGGAAGAGGAGAGCTCGCGTGTGTACGCGATTAACATTTCGTTCGCGCTTCATTAAGTCTCGCATCGCCTCCGCCAAGCACTCTCGTCTCCCGCGCATTGTACACGTGCACCATTGTGTACACTACCCCCGAACACCACAGGATACGCGGGGGAAAGGAGCCTCACGCCGTGTCGTCTGACGCGGAATTGGCACGGGTGAAGGCACTTTGCGCGCATCGCCCAGATCCCTGTATCCGTTTACCGAAGTGGCCCTTGTTATTCGCGCGAATTTAACCGTAACGACATTAGCATAAGTGACGTTCGCGTGAACGCGCCGTGCGCGGGGCACAAAAGCAAGGCCGTATTAATTCGACGTTTATACGAAGGCAGCGGCGGCGGCGGCGGCGGCGATGGGTCGGCAAAGGGACGGACGGAGGATGGAGGTAGCCGACTTAATTAGGAAACGCGCGCCCCTTAATTAACTAGTTAGCGTACGTGATAAGGCGCGCCCCGTCCCCGCCGACACTCGTCGACACTCGTCGTCGATGCTATCAGGCAGCTCCCCTTCCCGTTTGACTCGACGTGCATGAATTAGACGGGAGATCGCGATCCGGTACGCGCGGGGGAGGACCTCTCCGAGGGCCGCGGTATTAAACCAGCATCATCGTGTTGAACTTTCCAGTTAACCGTTGGCGCCTGCAGAGATCGCGGCCGCCTACTCGCTCGCACACGTAAGGAGATTACCGTACAAATTTCATTGGCGCAAATTACGTTTCTCAGGCAAACGAATACCTCGCAATGGCGGGCCGCTCGCGGGGCCGTCGCGCTGCTCGCACGACGCGGTGTTTGTGCAAGCTCGAGGTCCCTTTCGCTCTGTCCGTCTATCTGTCTGTCCATCTCGGCGGTAGTCTGCCTATCTCCACCATTAAGATTGATATCTCTAATTCAATTGAAAAGCTTCCAAGCTGCCTCGCCGAGGTAAAGACGCTATCTCCGCGAGGTAGCCGGTCGCCCTCGTCTCTGCGATAATGCTTGTTAATGCTATTACGAGAAATTGCGAGATACGGATCAATTTGATGTTTTAATTTGAACGTCATTGTCTGGCGAACGTTTTAATTCGAGTGGGAAGAGGTCTTCGCGGAATTCAGCTTTCCCTTGCGTCAGCAAACGTTCCACAAGGTGTCAGTAAAGCCGGCACACGATACTATTTCTTCTACTGAATGGCTTACGAGGGCCAATCAGGATGCAGAGTTTTCGATCGGGTGACTTAAGGCTGAAGCCAACAGCACACGATACTACTTTTCCTACTGGATTGTTTACGAGAACCAATAAGGATGCAGAGTTTTAGATCAGGTGATTCAAGGCTAAGCCCTGATTGGTTCTCGTAAGCAATCCAGTAGGGAAAAATAGTATCGTGTGCCGTTAACTTAAATCTAGGGGGTCAATTCTGTATCTTACGATATAGTGAAGATGCTGAAAGCGAACAGCTTTCCCAGGGAGAAATAATTCGTCGACACAATGTCGAATCGACATCAATTTGACGGTGTCGATTTCGATTCGACATTGCTTCGACATCGATCGACAGGTTACTTCTCCCCGGGTTGTCTCTCTCCAACCGTCCCCTTAGAAAGAGACAAAGCCGCTCGCTTTTAGCATTTTCACTATATCGTGAGATACAGAATTGACCCCCTGATTGGCCCTCGCAAGCAATCCAGTAGGAAAAATAGTGCCGTGTTGTCTTAAGAGGCTGTGCAATCCTTTCCGAGTTTACCTCTCGACAGTCGAAAGCTTCCCCGAGTCCAAATTGGCAAGTTCCCGCGCGCCACCCATATTTTCCGCACGCGTGACAATATGCCGATTTATCGAATGCATTTGCACGAGGTAATAAACACAATAGTGAAGCGCGCGCGAGAATCGTTTATTCGCGCGTACGATATCATTAATCGCCGTTACACCGGGATCCCTTATGCGCGAAATTGCAGCGCCAGGTATACACGACTCGATAACGGCCGATGAAAAATCGCGCATTAATTCCAGCCTATTTATTACATTAGAAACACTCGCTGTTATCCGACACTTATTTTTCATTCTGTCATCGTTAGCTGCAACAACCACGGCTGTTGCGGGCTATTAATCTTTTTCCCCCCTCGCCCTCGTCCCCGTTCTCCGTCGTCTTACGCCACCCCCGCCACCCCTCGTGTGTATGTGTGTGTGTGGGGGGGCGCGCGCGCGATCCCAGCCCCTCTGATATAATTATAATGGATTGAGACGCCGCGCGAGAAGTGATATCGAGTATTCCGCTCGTTCGTATCACCTTGCACCGCCATGGAGCGGAAACATCAGGTGGTCCTTGTGAATCCGTTTCTCTCTCGGCGAGAGGCGCGCGTCAGATAATTCCGCCGGCGACGGCAGACATTCGTCAGTGTCATCCGCGGAAAGAAGGAGCGCCCGCGGTACGTGGTAGAGAGGCTTTTTCCCCCGCAGGGCCGCCTAGAAGATTCCCGGTGTCTGGGTGAAAAAAAAAATTGTCGACTAAATCCTGAAGAACTGGATTTGACAAAGAGACAAGGACTGCGGACATCCCGGTGCGTTCGATACGACGTTGCCCGCGTCTTCGCATCGCCCTCGATAAAATGGACGCGGCCCGTCGCTCGTCTCTCGTCGCACGATTTTGTTCTCCTTACGCGCGTTTTATTTGTGCGATGCCTCCGCTGTTATTCCCCGATAGGAAAATATTTAGCAAATTATGTTACGAAATCTGGATTAAACTTGGAATGCTGGAATTACGCGTACATATTTCGAACAACACATGCAGAAATAGCGACCTTTCATCAAATATTGATAAATATTTGCGCAGTGCATTTCTAAATAGTATGTATATCAGCGAAACAGCTGCGTTTAGCGAATCACCTTGGCAGAATATCTGCACAATTAAATTGCTGTCGACGAGCTGCCGCTACGAGGCGTCTCATACTCGTAAGTGAAATTCACGCGAAATGAGATAAAAGCAGGCCCAACGGTAAACACGTCCCACGCTAAAACTTTCTTAAACATTTGTTACGCGTAACTGTGTTGCCGGGCAATTGTGTTTCTAAATGTTGAAATAATTGTGCATGATTTATTCCCTAAGTTGAGATTATCAGTTTTTGGGCGAGCAGCATTTAGAAATTTTATTCCTACAAAACCACTGCGTTTTAGCGAATCACCTTAATGCAATCATTGTGAAATTTCCTTCTTTTCGATGATGCAATGATTGTACAATATTTAAAACATTTTCCCATCGGGATTATTCTTAATTCTTCTTCTTCTTCTTCTTCGTGTATTAGACTTAAAGCCTGTTTTACCCAGTTCTCGTTCTGGTACTTTGAGCATTTGGTTTTACTTCATCTTCGGTAGGCTGCTCAGCTTGCCGAAGGAAACCTCCCATCTGGAGGGCTATATCCCTAAAGAGGTGTGTGTGTGTGTGTGTGTGACAAGATACACAGAGAGGAGGATTTCTGTGAATTTAATAAATTTTATTGTATCCAAATAATTCCAAATTTGATATTTGGAATGGTCCAAACAAATCAATGTTTGAATTAATTTTGCGTATATTTTGCTTATAAAGATAACATCAAAATGTCACACCTCTACCTATCGGGGTTATTCTTAATGCGATCGTATTATTCTAATTTTAGTACGATTTAGCACGATTGTAGAAAGAAATGAAGAATACAATCATTTTATTATTCGCGAGACCTCAACAATCACGGAACCTCCCACTTTCATAAATCCTTTGTGCCGGCCCTATTCCCGAGAGACGAACAACGGGAAAACGGAGCACCCTTCAGTCCTCGTCGGCTCGCGACGCGTTTGTTCCCCGGTTTCCCTATGGGCCGCGTCGCCGCCGGCGAGCGATATTGCGCCGCCTGTTTGGGGTGAAAATTTCGAGTGCCGCCGATTTTACGGCCAACTCACGCTGTAACTCGTAGGAATTTAAATTCATTTCGAATAACCATCGCGACGGACGTCTCGTAATGCTCGCGCAAATTTCCGCGCAATGTAAAGCCCGAATCAGACTAGCAATTGTCAACTCCGTATTTGATTGGGATTGGCGATTGGTGACTGTCTTCTAGCCAATGAGAGTCGATTACGCTGGCTGCTTTGCTCTCATTAGTTAGAAAACGATCGTCAATCGCCAATTTCCGTCCAATCCGAGTCGCGGCAATTGCTAGTTTGATTCGGCCTTAACGCATGCAGATTGTACAGTGATGGACGGAATGGATGCAACACTGTTTTTTAAAATGAGTTTAAGAACGAGCATTTAGATTCAGGTTTGCGTTCCAAAACATTTTCTCGGAGGAAAATTTTACTCGAGAAATAAATCGGAATGGCCATTGAGTAAAATATTCCTCGGAGAAGAACATTTTCATTAAGAAAAAGTGTCGCAACCATTCTGGCCGTCGCGTCGCTGTACATTTAAAAAGTGATTTCCGCGTCGGAGAGAGCCGTTCGCAAATCTCGTGCGCAAGAGCTCGGGCGTACACGTAATTTTTTTTCAATGCAAATGATTAGAAATTAGAAAAGAGTTTAGTTATAATGCCGGCGAAAACGCTCGTTAACGTGCGGAAGATCGCCGCGCGAGCGCGTGCTTATCTGGGTGGTTGTGTCGGCAAATACGAAGCCGGGTGTGTGCTCTTTTGATCCCAAGAGCAAAAAGAAGGGAAACTCTCAGGGAGCAACGATGAAAGAAATTAACCGAGTATGTACTCGGAGAGTGTGCCAGGCGTTTAAGGTGCTACACCGTCTTCGCTTTGAATAGCCGAGTTTGAAGAGAATGCACCGTGCGCGGAATATCGTCTGGTAAATACCATTGAGAAATTTTTACAAGTCTAGACACGCTGTTTGCAGGTCGTTTAGGCGGTAGGGAAGTTCGTTGCAAACGTCACGACGAGACGCGGACCGTCGGATGTCGATAATTCCACAATGAAACATTTGGTAGGGAAGAAAGCCTGAATATCGATTATTATCAGATATCCGAGCCGTCTCTCGTCCGTCAGCCCCGATAATTATCGGCTCCGATTGCTCGCCACATTGCTCGAGAGCCGCGAAATATCGAAAACAACGAGCTCGGCTCCGACGGTCCATTCTCGGTCGGCCGAGACGCGTTCCTCGTGGAAATGGGGAAAACTCGAGCGCGAGCGCGATTAAAAGGAAAGACACGAGATCCAGCCAGCAGCCGCTCTAATTGAGAAAAATAAATTAAAAGCCAGGTGTGCGCGGTCGGAGTGGAATATCTAGATATTCCTCGGCGCGTGGAACGCGCAACCGTACGCGCCGCAAAACGATGCACCGGCCGGAGCGGCGTTTCGATGACTGTCGAGGTGTACCGCGGCTATTAATTAATTTTTCATGCCTTTTTCGCGACCCCAATTAAGCCGAGATGGACGCGAGTTTAATCTCCACTTCATCTCACGCTTCTTCGCCCAGAATAATGCTCGACCCCGAAGAAAAGAGTCCCGGCGAGAGGGAGCGTCGGAGAACGGAGAAGAAACGGGTGAAACCGCGCGCGCAAGCCCACGGTCCACCTCGGAGCGCACTGCTCGCCTCTTGGTATCACGACGCGGCCACGTGCAAATGAGCTTTTAATGCCCGCAGCTCGCCGGTAAATAATAATTTAATCGCGCGCCGGCCTTTTTTCCCCCCGAACCCGCCGGACCATTGAAACAACCTCGTAATTCAGCCTGTGATTAAAAATACACGCGTGACGCTACACGCGCTTATAAGGGGATGCTGGAGTGATTCGGCACCTTGTACACCTTTTGCATCTAGAACTGACAATTCGCTCAGCGTCCCCATAAAGATGCAAACGGCATTTCGACATTCTTGAAATTCACTTGACTTTCCCCACCGAGCATTCTTATTAGCCGCATTTGAAGCTCGATGCTCGATAAACTCGCTACGCAGCATCTTCGATATATTAACAACGTATCTCGAAAGAGAGACCGACGAAGATGCGAAATACAATCTAGACGAGAGGAAACTTCCAGAGATCAGAAGCCTTTTTAAATTACCGCCGCGTTTCTTTATGCCGTTTTGAGCTGGACCGATAAGGAGGGTAGTTGAGGGTGAAAGGAGACGCGAAGGACACCCCGGAGGGATCGATCTTACTGGCAACATCCGCGCAGCAGGTGATAGCGCGCTTGTTAGGGAGACGACGCCGGGGCGTGCATCTTCCGACCGCGTAGCTTCCTGTTCATAAATTTAACAGTATTGCACGAACATCGTTTCTCCTTACGTTACGTAACGACATGAAATATCCGGCGGTGCGAATACCGGTAAATAAATAGAGATTGCGCGTTGTATCGATTAACGTTTACCTGAGACAAGATTATCGAGCGCTCAGCTCGCCAGAAGCGATTTACAGCGAGATCGTAAGGCGATAAATTATTTATTCGGGAATATCCCCCAGCCTTAATCTAGCCAATTATTACTATTACGGTGTATCGCCGTTACCGTGTTACAAATGACGCTGGGGAGGGGGGGGGGGAGAGAAAAAGCATGGATGCGGAGAAAATAAACTCGCAATTTTTCGTTTAAATAAAACCGTTCGCTAGATCTCGCCGGATCCAGCTGCACTTTTCGTCGGCGGGTTTCGCTTTGAAGCCACATTGTTCATTTATCACACAAAGTATTCCGCTGATTCGTCGTTTTGCGTTCGCGCGCGACGCCGGGATACACCCTTTCAATCTCGCCGTTGTCAGAACGCGCGCGCGCGTCCGTAAATTTTTTGCTCCCCGAGTTATAGTTTAAACTTCGGTTTTCGGCCGCGCGTCTGGGGGTAAAAACTTGAAACGATAACCGTCGGAATTTCGCGCCGTAAATTCCGTCACTCGCGCTTTCCGTAGTTTACGGCTCGCGCGTATAGCAGCGGCGCGTGGCATTTTCGGCCCGGCCTCGCAAAACGTCGCTTAACTTTAAGGGGATCCTAAAGCCCTGGCGAACTCGATCAGTGTCGATAAGATAGGAGTTTTATGAATTAAAAACGTCAATTATTGACTTTTTCATTTCAAGTTCTACTCGGCCCGAAAAATTTATAGTCAATCAATTTGTAACTTTGGTGAAAAAGCAGCACCTAATATTGGCTACACATTGCTCAGACCGAGATTTTGGATCGAATTCTAGCATCGTCAATACCATGGCTTTACTCGAAAAGTCCTGCAACTATTTCTACACGCCATACTGCTCTTTTTCTCTTCTTCTATCTTGGATTTCTCGACTTGCGTTTATTAGAAGCAATCTTTTTTTCTAGGCTATTAATCTTACAATTAGTTCTTTGTACGATATTGTTCCTATATGTTGTTCCTAGAGTATGCTGGTCTCATTTTGTATATATTTATTGTATAATTCTTGTCAAGCAAATATTGTCGTCAGTGTGTCAGAAATTAGTAAAATTTCTTATTTTGTTTCGTTTTTTATATAAAGTCGTCCAGCATAGTCTAGATTTTGCTGCGGACTTTAATTTCGTAAAAGAGTTTTGCATTTCTATAAAGCCAATTAAAAGATTACTTCTAACAAAGAATGTCGATAAAACAGACGGCTTTAGGATCCCCTTAGGATAATCTTGGTTTAATTCACGTTTGTCTGTTTCCGAGGTAACAGTTGGAAAGAGACAAAAAACGAATTAGACTAAGCTTAAAGTCAAGCAACGTCGGTGAAACCAGGCCTTAGCTTCTCGAAAAATTCCTACCCGGCGAGACATTTCGTTGCCCCCGGGCGCCGCTCGCCGGTGCAGGATCGAGGGGGAAGATCGAGGCCGCGGATTCGAGAGCGCGTATTCCTCGTTCCGGGCGCACTCGTCTCGGGATCCGGGACTTTTTGCCATGAACGACGAACGATAATGGCGCGGCACCTCTCAATGATCTGACACGACGCACCCTCCCATCCCCCGTCACCCTCGAGTCTCCTATCCCGCCTCGCGTTTCTTCTTTTCCGGGCTGCATTCTCGTCTCTCCGGCATCGCATCTGGAGTCAATTTCGCCTCTTCCCCGAGTCGTGATTTTTTCCCCGATCAGCTCCACCGCCGCGAACAACGGTTGCGCCGCAGGCTGGGTGTGGAAAAAACCAGACACGACAGGTGGAAAGAGAGAGAGAGAGACGAAGGAAGGGATGGCGCAGACGAGAGGGACGTTGAACCGCCGTGTAAATCTCGCGCGAGATTTGCAGATAATCAAGACACCGCGTATGATGCAAGCGAGCCCGGATGTCGTTTCCCCAGAGAACTCCACCATCGTCTATCTCTCTCTCTCTCCCTATCCCTCTCTCTGTCTCTTTTTTTCCCTCCCCCGCAGACGGATCAAAATGATTTGAGTCTGATTTATTTCGGGGCCGTGGCAAACCCGCTTATCGGAAATCTCGTTAAACTCATCGTGCTATATCTGCGCGCCGGTTCGTGTTCACATCTCATTCAAATTCATGATGTCTCGAAACTGGCTTACTTTGAAAATAAACGGCTCGTGTATTATCCGAACGTTGTTGCATTAACACCCCAGGCGTCCCGGTTTCAGATGCGAAAAGTCAATAAAGTGCACGGGGCACAATCTGCGGAATTAATTAATTTTATAAAAGAAGAAGAATAGCTTCTCTCTCTCTGTCTCGCGCGCGCTTTAAATAAGCTCCGTAAATTGTCATTTTATGAGACAGAAATTGCCGCGGAGTAAAAGATCTCGTGCCCTCCATACAGAATTAACGCGCGATACATGAAAATGTGTAAATCACAGGTAAAACGTATGTAAATGCAGTTGATAACGAATTGCAACGTCCCGCTCGTCACAGTATAGATTAACGCTACGTAACGTGAAAATACAATAGAACGCATGGAAATATTCGTGCTCGGGGTCACTTTAAACTTGCTCGGTATTACGTCGTGACGATAAATTTCGCGACGACGCGTCGTCACGTTTAATATTACAGCGTAACAGTCTAATTCGTAGGTCGCGAAAATAAATTCCGTAATATCTATGGGCGTTGATGAGTTTTTCAAATGGAAAACACCAATTTGTCCCCTCGCGATTCTTCCTCTTCGCACGTGTATAATATCTAAGCGCTCCCCTACACGGCCATTTCTAGCCGAGCCGTTACTCGCGGTTGCGAATTAACGTTGAGGCATTCGACATATTGCGAATTAACGTTTAATCATTCTACATATTTAAACATTAATACGAATACAAATTAATATTTAAACATCCAAAGCTATAATTTCTGATTTCGATATTCCGAATTATATTAATTAATTTGTATATTATTATGTTCTAAAATTATATACGAAACCGATATCTTCTTTAATATGGTATTTTCCAATGCAGCAGGTGAGTTGTCAATAATTACAACGAGCGTAATTTATGCACAGATGTATGAGCTGCAGCTGCAAATAAATTGTTTACCGGTAATGGGCAATGCGCAGTGGTACTATAAATTGTAATTGAATTATTACGACCGGCATTATATTGCGCTTGCCTTTAATCAAGCCCATCAGATAACAAAGTTAACGATAGAGATTGCGCCGCGCGTTATGACAAATATATTAACTTAGGCCGCTATTTGCGCGTGTTAAAATATTTAATTTAATAGAAATTCGTCATTTCTAGCTTTGTTTTGCAATGCTACGTAACCGAATGTATATATAGGTTGCGTGTTGCAGAATATCAAAGGGAATGATTAATGCTTGTGCATAGAACTCTCTCGCGCTCTCTCTCGCTCTCTCTTTGTGATAAAACAAAATGGAATATCATCCGATCGAAAGCTCCCAATCTGTATCAGAATGAGTTTCCATTAAATTTCTACATAGTTCTCCGGGCTTGCATAAATGGTAGGCTTGATTAAAATGAACAAAAGACACGGAATAGACGTTCTCTAAATAAACCAGGACGTCTGCGCGCTTCAATCTCAATCAGCATTATTATTTTTCGTTGCGGTGTCTCGAGAAATCCTCCCCCCCCCCCCCCAAAGATTGGGACGTACGGGTTGATCGAAATAGCCGATCTCGAAAGATGATAACAAGAATTACTAATTATCGACAGGAGGTTGACGTAACCGGTATTAATAACAGCAACTCTTGTTAACAATGGTTTCTATTGATGATATAATACAGCAGGTAACAAAGTGCGCGCAGAAAACGCGCAGCGAGAATTCGAGTAAACGCTCGCGTAGTACAATTGCAATCAGGCCAATCAATTGTTCTCTTTTTGCGGCACGCGCGGTTCCCGTGCTCTTCTTTAAACTCGTCGCATGATTAAAAAAAGCCAAGAGAGCGGGAAACCAGCACACACACACACACACACACACACACACACACACAGATACGCACACACTCACACACGGTCGGGATAGATAGAAAGGAACTAGTGTAAGAGGGACAAATTGTACGAGAACCAGTTGTCGCGCGCCGCTCCGTTCTTGAAACGAGCACGCGAGTCGGCTCGCGCGCGGAGCGCACTCGGAAAAGTAATTAGCATAATAAATTAGCTCGCAAATAAAAGCGGTCTGCGCGTGCGGCGTACGCGCGCATGCGGGAAGCACCGGCTAACGACATCGCTCTCGTGATTAGGATAACAAAGAGAGCTCGCGGCCTGGCTCCGAAGGGAGTAGTTGCCTCGCCAGGAGTGCACGCCAGCGAAACGTCAATTAGTGCGGCAGATGAGGGAGGCGCGTGAGGAGTGGGAGGAAAAATGTTGTGACGCGCCAGAAGGAAGAAGTAAGGGGAAGACGAAAGGGACGGCGAGAACGGAAAAGAAGGTGGCAGACGGGGAATAAGGGAGGCGGTGCGTCCTTTGTGTCGCGAGATTTTCATCCATGGCTGCAGCCGCGATGTTGTCCCTTTTTTTTTCGCGACCAACCGCGACCCTCCCCTTCCTCCCCCTCCCTCCCCCTCCCTCCCCCTCCCCGCCGCTGTCGTCGGGGGTTTAGTTCGAGGCGCCGAAGGCGGGGGGGGGGGTCGAAAAACGTTCGGAGCAGAAGCGGGTGAAATTAGTTTAGCGTCACTTCGTTTCGGTATCCACGGTTCATGGGGCGCGCTTCGAACTTGGTTCTCGGCAAAAGAGTCGGAACTTCTTTTTCCGCTCATTCAGCTCAGGCTCCTCGACCCCGAGAGCCGCGTGTAAAGAGTACGGGGAATATCTGCTGAGGAAATCCCTCCTCGCTCTCTCGGCAGGGAATCCTACTCCTTGCTCTCGAGTTTCATTGCGGAACTTGGTCGCAGCAGCGCTGCAAGCTGATTTTTTTTACATTGCGAGGATTTCATTCTGTACGAGTGCTTTTTTGCTAATCTTGTAAAGTAAAGAGCGAATCTTTTTGCGGCCGCCGAGACGCACGAGAATTCTCCGTAATTACTGAGGATATCAAGGAGCCTTTTTCGTTGAATTTTGCGGGCTCTCTCGCTCTCTCCCCCCCCTCCCCTTCTCTCTCTCTCTCCCCTCCTTTCTGTTTGGCAACCTGTTTCCATAAAGCATGTATTTACTTTATTAATTAGTAATCTCCGTAGAAACGATATTCTGGGAAGGCCCATTAGTTATTTAATTCCTTTAAACTCGTGCCTTTGTTTATTAACAAATGCTAGAACAATATGTGCTAATCCATTTTATAAGCACGGCGCGTAATTCGCGAAATCAGGAAATTCACGTTTAATGAAACCCAGCGAAACGGTAGTCCCGCGAACTTACGGCTCTGCATATGTCGTACGATCGGACGTTAAAGGTTAATCAGACCGGCGATGAAGCGCGAATTTCGCGCAATCACGAGCGCTCGTAAACATCGGGGCGTAAATTGCGAGAGGGTGGATTGCGCTATATATCGGCGAACTTGGGGAGGCGGAGAAAGAGAGCAAGAGAGAGAGAGAGAGAGAGAGAGAGAACCATCGCGTAAAGACGTCATAAAAGCCCCGTCGCGTCGGTAGCTCGGGCATTATTCGCGGGGCGGTCGGATACCTGCGCCTTATCTATAATTCGGTTTTTCAAACGCGAGACGAACGTTGTCCCTGTGGTTGTCGCCCGCCTCGACATTCCACGAAAGATTGCGCGCGTTCCTCGCGAGTCGGCCTGGTCGACTTCACGCCGGGCCGTAACTCCGAGTTTTCACTTAAAATGGAGAACGATCGCCACGTATCCCACCTTTTACTTTCGTCATTCGGAGGACGAAACTCCGGCGCTTCTCGAGCGTCCCGTCTCCTTGTTTCGCGCGCGACCGACCCCGCGTTACCTTCGTCAGCTCTCAGGATAACCGACGGCCCCGACGGTGCTCGATTGCTGCGTTTTACGTGCCTCGCCGATTCGAGAGCCCGAACTTCTCTCTCTCTCTCTCTCTCTCTCTCTCTC
>NW_011967116.1:207996-234094 GCF_000949405.1 Vollenhovia emeryi | reverse complement strand
CTCTCTCTCTCTCTCTCTCTCTCTCTCTCTCTCTCTCTCTCTCTCTCTCTCTCTCTCTCTCTCTCTCTCTCTCTCTCTCTCTCTCTCTCTCTCTCTCTCTCTCTCTCTCTCTCTCTCTCTCTCTCTCTCTCTCTCTCTCTCTCTCCCTCTCTCTCTCCCTCTCTCGCGAGCGCGCGCAAAATTTATTTATTGCTGTTTAATCTTGCTCTTGAGCTGATATTTCGACGGCTGGGCGGGGAAGCAATGTCGGGTCGACGGACGGCTGAGCCAATCATCGCGATCTTGTTTCCTCATCTCTTATCCCCGGTTCTTTCAGCCACTTGGGAATTGCATTGTTTCTACCATCGAATTCGCGTTATTTTCCTTGCATCATTACGCCCGCGTTGGAGCTCCGATCTCGTTGCGCGTTTTATAACATTTACCTTGGTTATCGTTTTCCCCAACGGCTGCTCGGCTTCGTCGAAGAAGCGCGCCACTTCGTCAAAATGTCATCGAAACGTTACATCCACTTTTCGATGAAATAATTTAATCGGATGCGATTATGCTCGAGAGGAACTTTGATATCTCGGCGATTCGTAATTTAATTGGATTTGTTCTAATTTAAAAAGAGGAAGGAAAGCAAGCGGCGGGAAATGCTCTTAAAAACAACCCAACCAGTTTCTTCGCGTTTTCGCTGCGGTCACATGCAGGCGACACGGCAGAAAATCGTGATTTGCAGAAGGCGGCGATCCTCGTGCTGCAAAATAAAAAGAACATTATCGACGGCCGCGCGCGATACCGTGGCTCGCGAAAAACTATTTCTTAACGGCGAGAAGAAACGAGAGAGGAAGTGAGACTGATAGAGAAAGAGAGAGAATGAGAGAGAGCGAGACTCGTGGCGTTGGTGGTCGGCGGTATATTTACTTCGATTCCGGTAATTAAACCTCGTTAAACTACTTTGGCGCTTAATTGCAAGGTTAATTAAAACGCTGACACTACCTGGCGCGATGAAATTAACAGATTCATCGCGCCGAGCGGATTAAAAGCCCGCGCCTTGCGTAAATCGCGTTATCCCGCGACGTCGCCGGGCGCGCGCAATTTTGTCCAAACCGCCCTGCCGAGAGATAAAGACGGACGTGATGCTGCGCCGCGCGCTATATACACCGCAGCGCATTATACTACACTCGTGCAGCGTCGTCTTTCGCTGCCGTAGCTGCAAAACATCTGCATCCGGCTCCCGCAGCGTATTTCGCCGTTGGCGCAATCCGACCGGAGGAGTTTCCGAAATGTTTGCGTTGACCTCGTGCCGAAAGTTAACTCTACGCCTTCGAGAAGGTACAGACAAAGACAGAGAGACAGACAGAGAGAGGGAGAGGGATAGAGAGAGAGAGAGAGAGAGAGAGAGAGAGAGAGGAGGGTAGCTTCGACCCAGAGGCGTTGCCGAGGGGTCGTCCCATTTGGTTTTTTTCTTCCGCATCCGACTCTCCTTGAACGCTCTCTCATCTCCTTTCGTGGCTCGTTTACTGCCGCTCGCAAGCTCGCAGCTGCAGATGCGATGCCCGTGCGCGATGCAGCTGCGGCTTTAACTCGACCAATGAAACGGCAACCGATTCGACCTCGTCTCCCTCGTTCGCCGGCTCTCTCGGCCTGCTCTCCACTCCAAGCCAATTTTCCTCTCCGTTTTCTTTGCATCGAAAGTCGGTTTTCTTTCGCGTCATCGAAAACGCGAGAGTTTGTCTAAATAACTGGAAATGAGTTCCTTAAGAGGGCAAAATGGACGTATAATAGAACGGAGCGTAATGATGACGGAAGAAAGTTGTTAGCGTTAGCGCAGTCGAATTGTTGGATTCGAGCTTGTAAATCCGACGGGGTGGAGGAAGCTCGTTTAACTGTAATACGTCCATTTTCTAATAATTTTTTTTATGTAATAAATTTGGAGAAAGAATAATGCATACTTTATAATACAAATAGACGGGCAGATACACGGGATCTTTGCGCTTACTAACGTGAAATTTACATTGGTGGTCTAGCAGAGACTCTAGGTCACTGACACAATAATATACAGAGTGTATTAAAACCACCGGATATCCTTTTAATCACAGATTCTCTAGAAAATTTCAAGAGGAAAATTCTAATACAAAAATGTCGAGGCTATGATAGTTTTTAAATAATAAGCGATTATATTTCACAAATGATAGGGCCTGAGATTTCGCTCGCTCAGGTACGGCGACATGACAAGTGATAAAAGTGTTCCTATGAATGTCGCCCTTTTTAGCATAGTAATAACCTTCATGGTAATTGATATTAATCGACCAATTTGACAGCTGCAACACTTTGAAGTTACAAAATGTTGCAAATTTTTACTCGAATTAAATGAAAAGGGCGACATTCATATAGGAACACTTATCACTCGTCATATCGCCGTGCCTGAGCGCGCGAAATCTCAGGCCTGTCATTTGCGAAATTTAACCGCTTATTATTTAAAAACTGTCATAGCCTCGACATTTTTGTATTAGAACTTTCCTCTTGAAATTCTCTAAAGAATCTGTGATTGAAAGGATATCCGGTGGTTTTAGTACACCCTGTATATCTTGTATTTTAAGTACGTACCGCAGAAATCTCTGCCGAGTTCATCCGGGGGATTAGAAAATCATCGCTCGACTTGCTCGATACTCTCTGTATTTACCAGTTTTCCCGCTTACGCCCCTCTCCTCAGACAAAAGTAACGCGTAGATTTAGATGGCGAAGCGATTCCATTCTTCGCAATCCGTTCACAACGCAAACAAGGGATATCTCGGTTTATCCCTCCCCGGGACTGCCAAGTGCTCGGCCCTGTACTTGTAGCGCCCGTTGTTTCGCTCGGGAGCGTGCGTTTATGCGGGGCGTGAGTGTTACTTCTGGGCGTTGTGTAAAGTACCAGTTTGCGCCCGCGTCTCTACGAGGCAGGGTAGTACTCGGCGCAAAATCCCGATTACGGTCCGGCTTTGTGCCGTCGAGTGTTTCGGTATCGCCGGGTGTCTCGTTAATCACGGATTCCTTGGGAAAATTGGAAGCGAAAATCCTGATACCCAAGGTCGGTCGGTGCCGGGCTGAGAGACGGACGGACACACGAGCGCCGTACCCTCACCAGCGCGCGCGGTCGTGTGGTCGGGGCGGACGATATTTCGGCCCTGCCCAGTAATGGACCGGGCGAAGTTTCGGAAGGTTTTGTCGAAGGCGATAGCGTTGCCGCCGAACTAAAATTGCACGACTTGCGTTCGCGAAGAAACGTCGCCTCGCTCTCAGAGAGATTTCGGGAGGGGGAAAAAAAAGAAACACGACCGCGCCTGTCCACTCTCGAAAGCTCGCAAGATAACGAGCGCGCGTATAATAGATCCACGCCGGCGGAATGATATTGCCAGAAGGCAATCGAGAACTCATAAAGAGAGATACGGCGAGTACGATGTGTACGGCGAGAAATATGGGCAATATCGTTGCCGTATCGGCTTCCACGCTTCAATTTTCTTCCCCCTCATCTAAGGATCTCGGCATCTATGGACTGAGCCGAGAGTACAATAACTTTTCTTATCTGTTGCCGCGCGGAACGTCTATAATACCCGACCCGTATGAGAGACATCCGACAATTGCCTGCGTAATGGCGTAATATCTTGAAAGTTTCTCTGACGCGACCGCCGTTATTGATGGTACCACCCCGTACACTTGCGTCAACTCCCGGAGAAGTTAACCCGTTTAATAAGATGAGTCTGATCGTAGCGGAAGGGGAGACTTTTTCATCATCATCCATTAATTTGTCCCCTCGTCGCCCGCGCGCCTCCCTCACCTTGGCGCTTCCCTTTCTTTCTTTAAATACGCCGCCCTAAAAGCGGGCGTCACTCGAGGGTTGGGCCTCCGCAGCCTACCCTCTAATTGACCCGGTTGAGCAGATAAGTATCTCGCGGTGCAGTCGATGCCGCGAGTTATCTCTCCCCGAATCTCCGCCGCCGCCCTCGACGCCCCCCTGAGGGTAACGGCCCCTCGGGGGTCTTGACGTCGTCGCGAAAGTGTTGATGACGATAATCCTGGGAAAAAATGCGATTAAATTGCAATCACGCCCCGGTGGGACTGTATGAAATTTTAAGCGTCTTACATTTTTACGCGGCTGGAATTATTCTCGCGAAGGCGCTCTCCAGAAGCTGAAATTTTCATATCTATGGCGCGCGCTAAAAAGTTTATGAAACGTTCCGCAAAAATATAGCTGCGGAGATATACAAAGTATCTCGGGGGAGGCACAGAAATCCCTCGCTTTTCCCTCTATCCGCGGATTTTTCAACCGATTTAAAGTCGACAGATTCAACGGCCGTTCACGGCGGTGTGTTCTATTTGTCGATTGTTCAGCCAATTATTTTTCGAGAACAATCCATCAGCCATTAAATCCCGTAAAAAGAGAGGAGGCGGAAGGGGGGGGAGGGGAGGGAAGGGATGGGCAGAATACCAAATGATGCTGAATGTAAGGGGCAAATAATTCATGAAATTTCGTCGAGGTTGTTGAAATTGCCCGACCCAAAGCACAGTTGGTATAATTGAAAGCGTTTTAGAAGCGGCGACCAAGTGGGTCCCTGCGGAGGGACTGCGAGACCGAATAAAATAATAACCGGTTATGGAGGCACGCAGAGGAGAAAAAGAATAATCCGGTTTGCCTTTGAGAGAGCGACATAATCTTCCACTGGCGAAACGGACGGTTAAGTAAACTATGGTGGCCGAATAATTACTTAATGCTGCTGGGATTAACGGGCGTGCGGGAAAGAATGGCACACGCGTGTAAAGGTGGTGGGCGCATCTTCGAATTTCGATGTAGCGCGCCGGTACGCGGCGAAATAATCGGAGGGGGGGGAAGGGGGGTCAGAGTTTACGCGTGGGGAATGCGGAATTAATTAGGAGCGCATTAGGTCGCGTGAAACTTTGATGCGATCCATCGTGGCGCGCATTACTCCAAACTTAAATAATTTTCGCGCTTTAATGCGAGCTTGTTACCAATCGATGACTCCCAGTCAGGAAACGCACGGTTGAATTTTGCATAAAGATCTTGCGGCGCGTTACGAGTTGTTACTTTTTAAAGGGGGATAAATTTAATATCGCGTAACGAGTACCGCGTATTCGTATATTCATTCGCATACGACGTGTCGACCAGAAATCGAGCATTAAGTACTTTCGGACTTTTTGTTGCGTGAAGCTGCGACATAAGCGCGCCTGAAATTAGCACTGTGCAACTTGAAAGATTTCTCGACTGGGCGGATAGCGCGAGAAACCGTAAAAATCCGCGATGCTCGAATTATTTTTCTGCCTCCCAGCGCTCCCGCTAGCTATGTGGTTTCGTGGTTTGGGACGCTTGGCGACATACCGGGAATTTAGAACATAAAAATCAGGATATCAGCGACCGCAGGGCGGATGAGGAGCAAGCGGCGCCGGTGCACGAGTCCAAGGCACCAGATTCGGTGATTTCCGGGGGGAGATAATCTCCGTGCTCTCGAAACGAGACTCAGAGCATATAACTAGTAGGTTCACTCCGTCATTTGTTTCGTTTTGCGTCGATCCCTTCTGCGCATCCGACATTTTGTTGGTGCAGTCAGTGAGAGAGAAGTTGTACGTCGGGTAGTGTAGTTTGACGAGTACACACACACCTACGCTCCTGGATTTGGACCAAAGTCAAGGCGGAGTACCACGTGATCGGGACCGCAAAGATCAAAGGTGCCGACAGAGAGTGGACCTACTAGTTTTACTATGGCCAGAGTATCCGCGGGGAGAATCGTAACGCAAGAGGGACGTACAGTCTTATTCATTAACGCCTGGACCTGCATTTTTCTCATCTATACAAACCACTGAGTTTCAGGCTGTATGTACACACGGCGTCATTAATGCCTGGACCTGCATTTTTATAATCATTTTTCGCATCTATACATATCACTGAGTTTGAGGCTGTATGTACGTTACTACCCATAGACATAGTAAATATAGACTGAGCGTCCCATTGAATAAGCTGAAGCTTGTGAAGAGAGAAACAGAGAAGATTTAAGAAAACTTTCCTTCTCTGTCTCACCATCGAGACAAAGGAGGCGCAGGCACGATTCTTTTCTTTTACGATGGTATAAGACAGAGAAAGAAAGTCTTCTTAAATCTCTCTCTCCCTCCCTCCCTCCCTCCCTCTCTCTCTCTCTCTCTCTCTCTTCACAAGCTTCAGCTTATTCAATGGGACGCTCAGTCTATATTTACTATGTCTATGGTACTACCACAGACTTCTATAGAAGTCTGTGTGTACTACAGCCTGAAACTCATCGATGTATAGATGGGAAATAAAGATTAAGAAAATGTAAATCCTAGTAAAACTGAGGTCCAGGCATTAATGGATAAAGCCAATGGCACACGATACTATTTTTCCTACTAGGTTGCTCACGAGAACCAATAAGGATGCAGAGTTTTAGATCAAGTGACTTAAGGCTAAATCCTGATTGGCTCTCGCAAATAATCCCGTAGGAAAAGTAGTATCGTGTGCCGTTGGCTTAATCCATTAATGCCTGGACCTCCATTAATGACTGTACATCCACGTGCGACAATTATCGCGTGGAAAGGAAGGATAAAAGTTACTGATCGATATTAAATTGAAATTATACTCGTTAAGTTAAATGGAAACCCCCCCGACTAATTCGCGCTGCAGAATTCCCGTGCGTTCGCGCGAGTTTCAACGACGGGAGGGATGCCAGCGGTGATGATTGCTGGCGTTCGAGGGAAGGAGATGAAGGAGGGGCAGGATGCTGCAGCGCGAAAATGAGATCAGGCGAAACTGAGAACACCGAGCGGGGAAAAAAAACTGTCGACTTCCCTTTCAAACGCGCGGCCCACTAACTTCGCCCCCTTTTTTTCCACGGCTTCCACGGTCCACGGCGCGCCGACGACGACCTTTTGTCATTGCCGACGACAAATTTGACGCGCTCGCATTAATCTCGGCTCTATTACCGGCCGCCGCGTCGGGCCGGCGGCGGCGTCGCGGTAATTTCTACTTCCTGGATTTTCGCGGGTATGCCGACAGAAAAACTGCCGGAACGAATTACAAGCCCGGCGACTGAAAGAAATAGGACGCGCGAGGGATATGTCAGCGTAATCGTACAGCTGGGATTCTCTTTTACCTCTGTTTTTTTTCCCATGAACACCTGCAATATGCCAGCGAAAACGTGCGCGCGACAACTCGCGTCGCGATTTGTAATTGCGTGAGAGATAACGCGTGTAACGAAAATTTTTCAGACACTTTGCAAAACCGACACGTACACGTGCGAAAGAGGGAACGGGGAGGGGAGGGTCGCAGTGAGAGAGAAATCTATTCTGCAAATTTTGCGAACAATTACGGACGCGAATACACCGCCGTTTAATTTGTTTTAACAGCGAGCGAACGATTTTAACGCAGCGCAGATAGGGACTTCGCGATTGCTCCGTCCACGGTCGCGATGAATAATTAAGAGCGTAAGTGTAGCGCAGATTCCGCATTAGACAGCCCGACTCTCCGTAGAACGCGGCCGCCTCGGTGATGTTTCATCATTTCTACGCGTGGAAAGACAGCGAGATGCATTTTAGTTAGAATTATATTTTTGGTTCACGCACTATTATTAGGATATACGAGTTTTGATGTGAAACGCCGTGTGTAATTTGGAGAATGTCGGGCGTTCGCGAACCGGTTTCCAGGGACTATTCGTAAGTTCCCTGTTAGCTTGTAAACTTTGACCAACTGCGTATCCATTAGCAGGAGCAAGCACGCCATGATTAATGTATATACGTGGTAAATGTTAATTAATTCATATTTATTATTCTCGGCATAAATGGATATCAATATTTAAGGAAAATGAAAACGTATAGGCTAAACTTTAAACAATGCACATTTCACGATCGAATAATGGCACCGAAAATAACACGCGCCGTTGCGAATGGTATAATAACAACAATGATGATTATTTTGCACAATTCACAATTTCGGGACGACAAAAGGTAACCGGTAAAGCGCGCGAGAGGACTATCTCTTTGGGGGAAATAATCGTGTGAAACTTTGTACGAGGGTGCAATTTCTTCGCGGATATTCCGAATCGAAGATCGCGGCCAGCCGCAAAGAAATTTGACCGAGGGTGAAACCGCTGACCAAAATCTTGTACACCAATGCCCACTAATGCCCAGTGGGCATTACTTTATCTTGTTATTTTATTTTATCTTATTTTACCTTTATAATGCTCCAGCAAGGCCTAATGCCCAAAAAATGCCCAGTAATGCCCAGTAATGCCGCAAATCTGTACACCACAATCCCCCTCGAATTTGACTGTTTCGCCGCGCGCTCGTCGATGGAAAGCCGGCGCAATTTTTGCCTTCTGAATTTCAATGGCTCGTCCGGCTGAAAAACCGTCGCGGCGATTTACTCCGCGTCGGGCATCAAGAGAACAGGAACGCCGGCGTGTATAGGCAACACGGAAAAAGGAACGCGAAGGAAAATTACCGTGCACGCTGCCACCGAAATAAAAGCAGCTGCTGCCACTCGTAGCGAGAATATTTGACTTCCACTTTATATTAGATATGCTAATTTTTCTACAGTAATTTCTCTACCTCGTGCATTAGCCTTCGCTCTTAACTTTCGCGTTCCCTCCATACTTCGCCGTACCGTAGCGACTTGGCGAAACAAAAGGGAGCCTTCTTTTAAAGGAAATTCCGGAAAATAACTTCGGCAAGCACAGTATAGACCGGTTTATACTAATCTTCAGAGGCTTAAATAATTTCCTGAGAACGCTAGTGTTAATCGTAAATTAATTATATAAGTTGATATGTGTGTGTAGTTAATATAATAGTCTAAAATTGAAGTGCGGGCGGTTATGTTTGTGCTAAAATCCTGTTTGAGTGTAACTTGCAGACCGTGAAATATCGATAGCGCGATTATATCGATAGCAGAAAGACTGTTTGAACGTTGAAAATCGTATAACCGAAAGAACAGCACGGCGACGAAAGAATAGGCGACGGAAAGTCGGAGGGCATAAACGCGATAAAGGGTGATGAAGAAAAGGGAGGGGGGCGGGCGGGAAGGACGAGAAATTAAACGGACGTCGTCGGGAATTGCTGGGTAATTGAAAACCCGACTGCGGGACAAGGACGATATCTCGCCGTGAACCTTTGTCGTTCCCGACGCGCGGAAGCCCGGAAACCGGCTACGAAGCGGAAAGGGGCGCGACGGGACCATTCGAACATTAATTCAGATATTTCGCTTGACGGGAGCTGAATATGTCCCCTGTCTCACGATAGGGACAGTTTTCTCGTGCTCTCTCTCTCTCTTTCTCTCTCTCTCTCTCCCTCGTATCGGCGGCGGTGAGAAACCTACGTACATCTTATCACCGAATTTACGCAAAAGCGAGACTCGGCGAGAATGTATGATGATCCCCGAAGCGGCACGTATCGCGACTATTACAGGTTTGTCGCCTGACAATAGAATTTTCGCGCAAGTTCCCGCATGCCGGAGTCGCTCTCGAAGATCCTCGCGCCCGAAAGAAGATTTACACGCGGCGTCATTCCGTATCCCGCGCCAGGTAGAGCGCCATCGTGAATCAGGACGTCCGTTCGCGCCACTTGCAACTAACTCGGCGATATAACTATGAGACTGCGATTGCTAATATCCGAGAGAGATCCGTCCTTTGTTGATCTTGCTCCGATGGCGCGCAATTAGCGCAGCTCCGCGGAACAGTATTCATCTTCCGCCGTCAATTTGCTGGGGGTTCGGTAGACCGTGTCGTGTACGAATTCTGTGTACCTAAGGTGTTCCGATTGGCCAAGCCGGCGGGCAATTATGTACAGACAACGATGTAAATCCGCAGCGATTAACATCGTCCGCGCGGAGTTTCGACGGGTGTTTCACTGAATTATCGAGAGGCGTCTCTTTGCGCCAGCGTGTTATAACGGATTTGCAAAATTGCGGCTGTTGCGGTAATGAGATTACGTCGGAATTTGTACACAGCGATCTCCTTGGAGCGTTAAAAGTAAAAGTCGAGGGGCAAACCGCTGACAAAAATCATGTACACCGATGCCTGCTGATGCATTAAAATTCGACAGTAATGCCCAGTGGGAATTACCTTATCTTATTATCTTATTTTACCTTTTTAGATTCTTTATTACGCCCGAGCGGGGCAAAATAATACCCAAGAAATGTCTAGTGATGCCTAGCAATGCTGCAAATCTGCGCACCACAATGCCCTCAGCGGTTTACCCCTCGATGAAAATGGAATAATAATGGATTCAAATTTTTCTTCCTCGATTGCGGTGAATAATTGTGAAATATTGGGAGGAAGGTGACGTTTTCTTTTTGTTGATAACAGTATATTTGTAAGTACAAAGAACGCTCCTGGGGAAATGAAATAAACATACCGCCGAGACAAATGCACGAACGTTACGACAGCAACGGTAAATTTTGCCGATGCGTCCCGAACTAAATAATTACAGTTCTCATGTGCGCGCAAGTTTGAATTGCTCAATTTTGGAGCGCTAAAATTGGTGCTTATGATACCCCATCGCGAGCGCGTGGGCCCGCGGGCTCAAACCTTTGTCGAACTTGGTGGCAAACGAGCAATTAGCGCAGGCATCGCGGCGCGGTATTCATCTTTCATCAGCAATTTGATCGTGCTTCGCCGAGCCGTGTCGCGGGTATCCGGGAATGGTCGGCGTTCTGTGATTGAATCGCGCCGACGATACATCTAATGACGCTGCCGGTTATACGTACGTAAATCACGAGATTGGCGGGTGTGAACCCGCTAAGAGCAGAAAGCGCGCGCTGCCATTTATCTCAATGGAAGTTTAAGCTTCCGCCGTTCGAACGATTGATATATCAATAAAAGCGCCCGATTGCAACACGTGATCCATTTCTAAAATTGCATCGCGCGCGGCCCGCGCGAGCCAAGCTCACGCCCCCCCCTGCGTGGTCCTTGGCGTAAAGCGAGTTTTATCATTATTATATGGGACCGTTATCGCGTTCCCTCACACGCGGCGTGCATGCCACACGGTATTCTCGGTACGTCGCGCTGGACCAAGCTGGACCAAGCTGGACCAAGCTGGACGAAAGGAGTCACGACCGCCGGTAGGTAGGTTCAGTGTTTCGCGCGACACCGGCGGACCATTATCACCAAAGTGGTACACGATTGTGGGTCTCGTGACCGCGTCAAGGGACGCGTCGAGGGTTTTATCGGGGGACCAAAAAGCTTGCCGCTGTCTCGCGTCGAAACGCCGAAATAAATGCTAGCGCCGACGAATAAATCACTCCGGGAGAAATAAATGCTGCTTTTCGTCTCGTGTACGCCGACAGGTAGGGGGGGGGAGAGGGGACAGACGGAGGAGGGACGACCGCCCCCGGGTCGGGGTATCGATCAGGGTCAGTCTAGAATTTCCGTCGAGGACCTATATCAATCGATGGAGGTACGTGCGCGTCGCGGAACCGCTCTTACGACGTCCGTTCCACCACGTTTGTTTCCGGAGAAAAGGGAGAGACGCCGGTGCCGACTCGCTCGCGCGTCCTCCTTCTCCCTCTCGCTGAATCGCATCTACCCCGAGAGGGTCTATAAATCTATCCCCGCGAACTCACTGCCTGTTTGCAGGCGTGACATTAGCTAATTGGTTGGTTTTGTTGCCATCGGAGATTAAGCATCGTCTTCCAGCAAATAACGGTACCGTGTTCCCTCATTTAACTTAATGCGCGCCGGAATAATTCCGCGCGAATCGACAGATCGACCGTTATTCCTCGTCGTTTTGTCGTGACCAGCGGGATTTTTATCTCATTTGTCGAAGATTCGAAATAACGCCGAGCGCAAAACCCGTTGCCGCGCTGAGATCGATATATTTTGCGAAATAAACGTCGGCCGCACTTTTAAGCCCCACGGAGGGGCTCGCCGCGTCGGTGATCGATCCCCGTCCTTACGCGGCGGTGCAAGTCGCGCGTATAAATCCACCCGCAAATTAACGAGGAATACGTATCGTCACATTATGCTTAGCCGCGGGGTGTAAACTAATTATCGCCTGCATGCATTACGAAGTCTGACGAAGTTGCGCGGCAAGTCCACAGCGTTCCAGTAATTTATCGACTGCACACACGCTCAGCCATAAATCCACTCGTTCTTCATCGTAACCGGATCATAATAATGTCCCCGCGTCACACCAATTCGCCCAATCGCGATGCTCGCACCTTCGAGACCCCCTCCCTCTCTCTCCCTCTGTCTCTGCCCCTCCCCTCTCTCTCTCTCTATCCATCTGTCCCTTTGCTCCTCTGCCCTCCCTCTGCCTCTGTCCCTCTGTCCCCCCTCCTCTTTCTATATCTGTCTGTCCCTTTACTCCTCTGCCCCCACTTTCTCTGTCCCTCTGCCCCCTCTCCCTCTCTCTCTGTCCCTCTGTCCCTCTGCCCCCCTCTCTCTGTCCCTCTGCCCCCCCCTCTCTCTCTGTCCCTGTGTCCTTTTATCCCTCTGTCTCTACCCCTCCTTTTTCTGTCCCTCTTTCTCTTTGCTCCTCTGCCCCTTCTCCCTCCCCCCCTCTCTCTTTCTCTCTTTCGTGGCGAGTGCTTTGATTTTCATTGAATATAAACAAGCCCCCGAGCCGCAGCGCACCTTTCGCAAGGCCTCCATCGCCGGCGTGATTGCTGCCGCGCGCGCCACGGGGTTGCTGCACCTTCGTTTCGTGCGGTCGGTCGGTCGCCGTATAAAATTAACGCCACCACGTACGTACGCGGCTCCGGCCGTGCGGAATATAATTCACGGTGACCGCGACACCGTGTAGAGCGTAACGAGTAGTAATTAACGTTCTTTCGCGTCTCGCGCGCGTGGCGCAACGTTCCTTGCCGCCACCTCGGAAACGAATTACCTGCAGCCGGCGAAATCGAGAGAGCAATCGGTCGACACGCATCCCCTCCGAGTTCCTTCGGCTTTTTTCTCTTACATTGAGATATTTTTCGTTCACTTCCTCCCTCCGCATGTCCCGGCATGTAAGTTTTAACTCGTAACGCGTACGTATTCCTTTATCATCGATTTCCCTACGGCACGTAACGGACGTCGCCATGAATAATTGCTCGTCGGCGAATGGATCTTGCTCACGAATGTTTAGCCCGGCCGGCTTGAAAGGACGTAACTTTGTATTTTAATAATGGGGACGAATAATTGATGCAACGTCAAGATTTATCGTGCGCGAGATACTCCCATTCCCACGGTCCCTCCTTCGGTATCTTCTTTCCCGATCCCTTCTTTTTGTCCGAGAAAGAAACTTGCGGTGCGCGCGTACGAGCAAAAACCCATTCACCGCTCTCAATTAAATTCTGAGATCGCGTAATTGCGTTCCGAATGATTTACACAGCGGTCGCGGAATCAACGCGGAAGTCTCGGCTCGGGGAAAGTTTCCCGGAGGTCAGAGCTGAAATCAGAAACAAGTGCGCGGAGATATGGAACACGTTCCTTGCGCAATTAGTATTATGGACTGGCGAGGGTGGAGGGGGAGGGGGAAGGGGGAGGCGGGTTTCACGGCCAGTTGTTGTTGAATGGTATTTTTCATTGGAGTACAACGAGAGCGCGGAAGATAAATGTGCCGTGCCGGTTAACTTCCGCCGACGGCGCATCGAATCGCACGGATCGATAGGTCGATGGTACTGAGAGTTTGAAGAGACTCATTGTTGGGCCACCGCGAGGCAGCCCGGCCGAAATCCGAAATGGATACAGCGGGAAGTAGGGCGGATTTTTCGTATGAGGCTATTTACTATTCGTTGTACAATGGCGCATGAAATACGGCTGGCACAAGTTCAACCGCCAGTGTTTGCCAGTGTCGTCACCCAAATTGTCTTTCACTGTACGCTGTTCTACGGCCACAACTTTCTGCAAACGTGTGTACGGACGCAATCCTCGCGTACACACCTAAATATCGTCCGCCGAACTTCAATAGGGCCCGCGAGTTCGCCGGGAAACGCGCGCGTCACATTGTAGAATAAAATTTAATTAAACTTGGCTCCAATGATACGTGACGAGGGCAAATGATAATTTTGATCGTGCCAAAAATCGCGCGAAAATATCTCCAACGTTTAAACAACCGTGTAAAATAAGAAGTTTCAGTAATTATATGAAAAGGCTCCCTGTTAAAAGTAATAGATAGAATATGAACAGATTGCACTCGATTATATGCAATTTCAATGTAAATTAATGAGACTCTTAACTATTTACATTGAAATTGCATGTAACCTGATGTAACCTGATCATATTCTGTCAAGTATTTCAAGCGGGGTTAAAACAGCCAATGAACGAGTGAATCCGAGCGTCAAATTGGAAAATTAATTGGTTTCTTAACTTATAAACGTAAATGGAACATCTCGATCTGAATCATCCTCGGTTATAAATTAAAATCTATAAACGAAAGATATGAAACTGTACTGAGGCATTGCAGTGACGAAAAGAAATAAAAATGGAGATAGATTAACGTCATAAATGATGTTTTGCAAATTGTAATTTCTAGCTTTTCAATCCGGCATGCAAAGTTTTAATGGAATTTTCGCCAAGAATGAGAACACGCTGCCTCCGTTAACGTCTTTTTCTATCGTTATCGTATAAAGATGTTTCTGAGGGCATTCTGCTCGTTGCTCTCTCAAGTATTGATGGACATTGTTCTCGAAACAAACGACGCCGTTTCGCGGAACCTATTTACAATTTACGCGAAATGTAGCGTTGGCACAACTTCAACGACCAATTGGCTATCGATTCGCAGGCGTTATGGCAACGTTCTGTTACTATACGAGTTATACGCTGCCATATACGCGGAGACAGTTATCTGCAACAGGCGCAGCCGACGACGGCCATTGTATGCAGTATTCACGTAGTTACCCGAATTTTCATACAGAATGGAATACGCGCGGCTGGTATCGCCACGAGGAAAGAAACACGTTAAACTTTTGCGCGCTCGATAATGTCGGTCTTGCATGAAGGATAAAATAAACGACACATTTCGCCGCGTGTCATATTATATATTGCGCGTTTCGTATTACACATCGTACGCGTTGCAGCTGGAATGTTACCCCGCGGCAGGTTATCGAAATGTTACAAGTAGTTTCTAGTCCCCACTTGTTTATTACCTCGCCACTCGCGCCAACATTAACGGGCCCGTTGATGCAATTGCGTAATACACTGAAAATTAACGGAAAACGTTTTAATCTCGTTCGCGGCGTGCGAATCAAAATGTTATGAATGCTACGCGTTCGAAAGTTAAATCCTTACGAACTTACGGGCTTACGTCGTACGCGCAGGGTTATACGGGCTTAAGTCCTTTATGGAGTTATAAACTGGCGAGAGAGCTACACGCTCGTAGAGTTAAATCCGCGTAAGCACTAAGAGCGCAAAAAGTCCAATTAGACATATATGATACAGATTAACGCATCCAATATGTACGAGCTAATGCTGTTATTAACAGGAGCTTCTCCCACGTGGATCGATGCCTTTAATACGTATTAGCATTAATAATCGCGCACATGTGTAATTGCGGAAATATCGCCTGCCAATGTACATTGATCCAGTTAGATATTTTCGATATAGATTTTCCATATATACGTAACCCGTCAACTTGCTCGGCCCGTGATTGGCAGAGTGGCCAGCCCTTGGAAAAGCCGCGCGGGAATATCTCGCTCCTCGAGCGAATCACCGTTCGCCTGGAGACTCCTCGACAATTGTTAAAACTCCATGCGCCGCGACTCCACCTCGCGCAATTGAAATGGTCGGCGGCGGCGGTTCTCGCGGTTCTCGCACCTGTTCTCCGTAATTGCTGCCGCAATCTGCGGATCCCGTGTCTTATGATCCGAGACCGTGTCGCTGGCAGACTTGCGGATCCTCTCCGTGCACGCTGCAACGTTTGCGCGCGCCAACGGCTGGCTACGTACGCATCACGGGATAGAGATTGGAGAAGTCCATTACGGATCAATCTGAGGGGCGGGGGGCGGCTGTCGTTTAATCAACAACTACTGGTAACGATGCCGTCCCCGGGCTGTAAGTTGGATAGCGGGGTTATCAATTTTAGTGCCATTTGCCCCGCCATTATCGGTATCGTTTCCACGTGACGTAATGACACCCGGGTAGCCGTTGCCCTCGTCGTTTTGCAACAACGAGACGCAGAAGGCGTCGCCCCAAGGATCAGGGATATTTGCGGATAGGCATTTTTTTCTGCATCTTTGAATCTCTCTTCCCCCTCCCCCCCTCTCTCTCTCCCCCCCTGTCCCTTTGTCCCTTCCTCTCTCTGTCCCTTCGTCCTTCTGTACCCCTGTCCCTTTGTCCCCCTCCGCCACCCCTTTGTCCCTCCTCTCTCGCTCTCTCTGTCCCTTCGTCCCTCTGTTCCTGTCCCTTTGTCCCTCCCTCTCTCTACCTTCTCCCCTCTCTGTTTCTTTGTCCCTCTGTCCCTGTCCCTTTGTCCTTCCTCTCCGTCCGTCCGTCCCCCCCTCCCTCTCTCTCTCTCTCTCTCTGTCTCTCTTGTTTTCCTTCTGTTTTTCTCGCGAAATGGCTCACAACCGCAAATATCACGTTGCCGGGGGAAAAGCTGTCCCGTTGACGCGGACACAATTCCGCGCGAATCAAACGTCGTTATGCCAACGAGTGCTGCCGCTCTTCTGAATGCAGTACTTGCGGCAAACATATTTAAAGTAACAGCCCTCGTTACACACCATCCGCGCTCCACCCGCATTACTTGCCGGGACACCTTTCAATGAAGACCCCGTGTGCAAGCTGCAGCTAACGACTTCCGCGCGCCGTTTCGACGCAGTAAGGAAAAGAGTTTCTCCCTTTCGCCCTATCCGCCAATGGCGGCGCGGTGTATGCGATAAAGCCGCCCTCGTTTCACGTGTTTCCTCCCTTCGCGAAACGTGACGTGAGTTTTACTTAAGATTCGCCTTGGAATCCATTGTTTATTGCAACGTGAATTTTTAGAACGGACGCCGAGGTAAAGGGTGCGCTCGCCCCTTTCTTCTCTCTTTGGCTTGGCAACTTTTTTCTTTAGATATTACACCTTTCGGTTTTATCTTGAACGTACATTTGAACCCGGATGAATTAATTTGTGACCGTAAATCGCATATTGTATTAATCTCTTCGTTGATCTCCTCTTCCGCCCCCCCTCTCTCTCTCTCTCTCTCTCTCTGTCTCGTTACTCTCGAGTGACTTATACTCTGAATTACCGCTTTAACAAGATCCAAAGTTTGGTACGTCTATGGGATAAAGCATGAGCGTCACGGCCAAAAGTTTTGTCGGGTCGATGAGAAACTCATTCTCCGTTAAAGAGGGGTAAATTCCTTTCGGCCCTAATTACGGGACCCGACGGCCTCGCGGCCACCTTTATGGGGCTGTAACGTGAAGATAATCGTTGCTCGTAGTGCGCCCAGGCTCCGGGCGACTCCACGGGCTCCTTGGTTCTGTCACTTCGACAATACCTCCGCCGAAAGATCGATAAGGATAATTTACGAACTATGATATCCAGGTGCAGGCGGCACGACTTGGCAGAAAATACTTTTTTTTTACGAGATTTAAATTCCCCTTTGGATTTATAGCCGTTTCGGCCCCCGTAACTTTTCATAAGGCAGCTTCTCACGGCGTGATAGATCGCCATTGTGCGTTACGGTCGATGACGCGAGCTATAAGAGTTTGCGGATGATTGATGGAAATAATTTGTCGGTAATAATATATGTGTATACATCTGTCCAAGTATTTGCCGTTCTTTATTATTGTTCACGCGCAAATGCTTGAAAAATTTTCCCCTCTCTGTTTTCGCCAAGAATTAATACAGACAGCCATCACGATTCTGCATCGCGGCTGCACCAAAGAGCTGCATATAAAATTGAATAAAAAAAACAATACATACATCGACTAAAAATTTATATTATTTTTTGTTTACATTTTACGATCAAACGAATCGAAATAATTTTTATATGTTGCAAATTTCGCGGTAAAAATAACATGAACAAAAAACTGTTTTTTAAACGCGCCGTCATCAAGCTTTAATAAATCAATACCTCAAGGCGCAAAACAAATAGTACCCGAGTTTGGAATTAGAGCATCTAGTGCACAGTTAAATTCGTTGCGTTAAATTTGATTCGATGATGGGTCGCCACCGCTGCTACTCAATATGTCTCGTTAATTTAACGAAACTTTAACTAAAATTTAGCGCGACGTATCGAGCAATGGCGACTCGTCATCGAGTCAAATTTAACACTATTAATTTAACAGCGTAACTTCCAATAATTATTTCTCGATTTAAATGGCGTGCAATCAGTTAAGGCCCGATCACACGAAAGAAACCTTAAGTAATAAAGCTTGAGACTTAAAGGAAATGACCAATGAGAGTCGAGAATGTAAGCAGCCATTTCGAAGCTTAAACAAAAATTCCGATTGGCTGATATTTTCAAGTCTTAAGTCTCATTGCTCATGTTTTCTCGTATGTTTCTCGCTTTAACCTCGAAAAAACGTGCGGAATTCCTTATACATTATTCCTTACACATCCTAATAAAAATCGTCCGCCGGATATACGAAGGAAACGTTATCGAAACGTTATCGAAACAATGGCAGAAGATCGGGAAAGAGGGCGGCCCTTCTTGCAGTCCCTACAATGCTGGCCCCAAATTCCTGCGGCTGTGGTCGCGGAAGGATGCATGTGGGGAGGATACGGGGAGGAGGAGGAGGGAGAGGAACGACGCGGGGAAGGAGACGGAGGAATGTCTGCGGTGCTGACTGCGGAAACGTAATTTCTCGCTACGTTGCAGTCGGTAGACCTTCTTCCTCGTGGCACCGCCACCTCCTGACCTGCGACCTCTCCTTCGTTTCTCGTCGAGGAGTGCCCCGGGGTCGTCGTCGTCGTCGTCGTCGTCGTCGTTGTTGTCGCCAGCGCGCCGCGCGAAAGCGTCGAGCGAGGGGAACCGCCGGAATTTCCCGTCCCTGACTGAGTTTTCTTTCGTTTCCCTCACGTTTCTGTGTCCCCGTCCTCTCGCGTCCCGCCCTCTCGCTACCCCGTGTTCGCGCGCTGCGGCCCCGCGCGGAAGTGAATCGCGAGCAGAATTTCCGTCCCGGAGGTCCGCGCCGATATTCCGCCCGCAACCCATTGGACACGATTGAGATACGGGCCTTCGAGGGCTGATCCAAAATGTAGAAACGCCATGCCGAGTTCGCCGCGCGAAACCCGAACGCTCCGATCCGCGCGCCCAACGACCGGCGCGAAAACGCGAGACATGTTCTACTCGTGTCCCGAGTCGTCGTACGTATCCACAAACTCTCATGCCAATTGCCCGAGAGTTCGGCCCTCGAGAGTTCAGTCCCGTAAGAAAAATTCTATCGGCGCTCGCGTGGTCGTCGTTCGATTGCTCGGGGCACCCTTTACGTCACCGACGACCCACCCCCCGCCTTCTCGCCGTGTCATTTCCTGCCCGGCCGCGCGGGTTTTATCGGCCCCGTGGTTCGTGACTCTTTCATCCGGCGAGTTTTCGGATCGACTCCGCGCGCTCGAGGGAACGCGCGCAGCTTCCGCCTCCGGCCTCGAAGGGACAAAAGGGAGCGAGCTTTATATCTTTCATGGACCATTTCGCCGTCCCGGGGTAAGATGACACGCGGGCGTTTACGACACGGCGCCTACGCGACACGGACCTGCACGTAGGCCGCGTAATTGCGCCCGTTTATTGCACCGATGCTACACACACGTCGGCTACTCGTTTATTTATCGAGAGCCTCGACGGCCGCCAATGCCGATCGCGACAGCTGCAAACCGCGCACGGACTTTGATTGTTGTTTATTCGGCCAGGACGTCACACGTGTCGCTCCCCATGCCACGAACTTTAGTGGGCGAGCAATCTCACCCCTTTCGCACCGGAAGGTAAACAAACAAACCGTTGTTGGTTTCTGGTATCGTAATAAAAGCAACGGATCTGACGCGAATCGTTTGTTTTTGCGAATTACAGCGTCTCGTTGTAATTTCATAATTTTTAGCGGTCGATCTCAATTAGTTGCAATTAACGACGATTATTTTCGCCGCGTACTTCGACGCGTACGGCCGCGATGCACCGGAATGCTCGCCTCTCATAAACTGTAAACGCCCGCCGTGTAAACTTAACGGTATTCCGTTATCACGCGAATCGATCGAGCAAGCGCGCGGCTCTCCGCTAGCTAAATGCGTAAATGCGGTAATTTCGAGCGCAATGTTGCACACGGAGGGCCGGCTGCAACACGGGGCGCGACGCTCTCGTCGCGGTTCTGGTGTCATCGCAAACGGAACGCGAGCGTCGAGTGCGCGCGCGCGCGCGACGCGGAGCAAACTCGCCGGGGCAATTTTTCTCGACGTCGCTCGTGCGTTCGTGACGAATGGTCCCCGCGAATTTTCGGAAAGTTCTTTCCTCCGCGCGCGAGCCGCTCCTGATTAATCGTGTTTCGTCGGCCGCCCGATATATCCATTACCTCGCACCTGCGGCCCACCTGTTCCGCCGGCCTATATCTATCCATCCTCGGCGGAGCGGCGGCGCCTTGGCACCTCCCGCGTCCTCGCGTTCTCACGCGGCTGCGAGCGCGCGGAATTAATCAACGTTTCCTCAAAACGCGGCCGGCCGGCCGGCGGCGCCCGCTTTATTCCTCCGCCGCCGCGCCGTCGAGAAATTGCGACCGCCGCAATTTGTCACCCCGCTCGCTCTCCTTCTTTCTCCCGCGTCCTTCTCTTTTTCTCCCACGTCATCCCGTTCGCGCGCTCTCGTCGTATAACTCGCCCGCCACTCGTACCGGTTTTAAATTGCGTCAGGATATTTCTCGCGGAAATAATGCCGGGCTAACGAATTTGTCCCGGCGAATGGCGATGTTATCAATTCGGCGCCGGCCGCCGAATTTAATTCGCCGCCTCGATCGCGTTTCCCGGTTCACGAGACGCGTCGCGATGCGGCGCAACACAATGCGGCGCGATGCGACGCGACGCGACGCTTTATCCATTCCTCCTCTGCCGCCGAACGGCAATCCTCTTGTCACATCGGCTCCCTTTTAGCGCCCGATGGGGTTTTCGAACGTGCGTAACTAACGTGACGGGAATTCTCCCCAAGTCACGTGCGTTAAATAGAAAAAAGTGGATCAGCCGCGACGTTGACTGACTGTAAGAGGAATCTTTTATTGCGAAAATGAGATTATTCACGCGCGCCATTGCACACGGCGCTGTGTGGGAGCACACAGGATCGCTGAATACGCATTTTAATGTTAAAGACCCGAGAGAAATTTACCCCTGTGCTTAACCGTCTTGGGCATTTAACAAGTCCGAACTTTTTACCAAAGAAATATCGATTTTCAAAATATTCCAAACCTCTCGTAACCTTTGTATACGACGCAGCAACGAAAACGCGCGGAATAAACGTGCGTAACAAACGTGGGCGGCTGCTAACAAAAATGGCGCTTCCGTGGACAAATTAAAGATAAATTCATCCGCGACGTAACGCGCATCGGGCGGCCTCAATTTATCCGCATTATCCACCTCAGCTTCTCAACGGAGACACCCTGGGAAAAGCTGCCGACAACGACAATGCCGAGGGGTGGTTCGAAGAGTCACGGGGGAGGCTCGAGAAGTCGGACGGAAAGGGAGAAGAGCATTATCGGAAAAGAGCTTTGCCGTTTTATTACGCGATGTCGAGGACGAGGGCAAACATTTGTAGCGTATGCTCAAATATTTTGCCACCAAGCAGCCCCCATTTCTCGCTGTTTCAGGGCCTGCCCCTCGCCTCGTCCATTCACCGGTTTGGCATCGACCTGCGACCGCCGCCCTCGGGCTGAAATGGACCCCATTACGAGAGGTACGGGGCGTCGCATTCGCGTTTGAGAGGGTCTCGCGTACACCGCGGCTCGTATAATCCGCCCGTAACCAGCCTGAGGAGAGAGAATCCCCTCATTGTTGAAGACAACGTTTATTCGCACACGCGTCGTCCGGCTTCTTCGCGAGCCACGCGCGAAACGCGTTCCCGTTCGGTCCGTTCAAAGAAATTTATCTCGGGTGGAAAATCAAAAGTGCACGAACGAATGTCAAAGTACCTTGCATGCAGCAGTCGATGTTTCGAAGTCCACGTGGATACAGTTTTGCGTGAATTATTGATTTTTAATCCTGAAAATTTAAATCTTACACCGGAGCGACGTCTTGGAAGTATGACTGGCTCGAGTTCTGAAAAATAAGCGGCATGTGCACCAAGAGCATGGCAAATGTACGTACGACATTGCGAAGTATGTCCCATCGAATAACAAAGAGCCAAAGTATGTATCGTCAAACAACAAAGAGCTAAATTTAGATTGAAAATTCACGTCTATATGTATTATATATATATATATATATATATATATATATATAATGTTAGAAGGGGTCGTGATCGCATTACGGCGGCTGGGTCGGAACTTGAAGAGGAGAATCGTGGCAAAATCGATATCCCGTGTTCTGTGTGCCGATATTGCTTCTCGTGACAAAAATAGATACTCGAGTGGTTAATTGCAGTGGAAAACGCAGGCATTCTCTTCTCTGAAGAGATGTTTAACGGAAATGTTTACTCCAAGTTCCGAGACGCTGCCGATGTTACAAAGTGAAAGCAAATACCTTGAAACTACCGGATTTTCTTGAGCACGCGATTAATATCTTGGAATAACTAATACAGCCTCAACATATTGCAGATACTTGGCAAAAGATTGTAATAGTTATTTTCAGCCAAGTGAAAATAATCTTTTTTTTTTTTACGGATCATCCCTAGCTAACACGTCCCGGTGTTAATCGTGTGATCAACCAAGATTATTAGCGTGTACCGGCAACAATTAACCTTTTTGTTGATTCAAAAGAAAAACTACGACACGGTTTATCTTGCGTCGTCGCAACGTTGTTTCAACGCAAAATAAAAGCCGCGCGAGCTAACGAAACTCGTCGGCGGGGAGTTAATTTGAAAATTTCAAGAAAGTCAGAGTGCGTTGCGTGACAATATATCATGTACTAATTATGACGTCCCGTGTTCTTGCGCCAAAAAGAGGTCAGAGAATAATTACAAACGGTTGCAGCTAGACGGGTTGTTTCAGAGAGGCGTCCAAAAGCACGGCGCTGCGCTTTACATAACTTGCACTTGGCGGTTTTTCTTTACCGGTCGCTCTAATCGGCAGCTTAATTAACAAACTATTTTAATTAAAGTATCGAGGCGCATTGAGAAATTAACTTTTGAATATCCGAGGGTAAACGCTGATTCTCGGGGCACAATTTTTTAAGTTTCGCGTCTCTTAATGAAGAGATTTAGTTTCGCAAAATTAAAATGTAAAATTCCCTCTCGCGAAACAAGTTCCGACAGTAGAAATTTGTTCGAGGATACGTTCTTGTCGCTGGCTGGCGCGGATAGCTTTTTCTAGAACTGCTCGTATACGGCTTCTCGGTAAACCGGTTTTCCGCTCGCGGTGTTAAATAATCGATTTACGCGCTCCGAGGAGTCAGCGGCGGTAAATTAACTGCGCTCGCTAGGAAGCTTTCTTCGAGTGTATCACGATGCAGGTTACGTCCCCGATTTTGCGACGAAGAGGGAAAAAAGTACAGCGGCGAATTTAACGGGTGGATGAGCAACAACACGTCGTGATTATCTCGCGCGTCCGAGTGTACGCGGTGCTTCTCCCCCGGCGCATTTTCCGTGAATTTACGTTTTCCACCGTACCACGGGAAATTAAACGTCGATAGGAATGCCGATTTAGCTCTAGAAACGCCGGGCCGTTGGTATACGAGAAAGCTGTCCCGCCCGTATGCGAGATAACTCCGACGTTTATTCCCGTATCCACCCCGACATTTGTTTATGATCCCATTTTGCGGAGGCAAATATAGGGGAAAAAATCTTGTTCTCTCCGCGCTCAAAGCAGTCGTCTCTCGTTGCGGCGTGACGTTTCGCTCTTTTTTATGACTGCGACGTAGCTGCGTTTTTACAACGGACGACGAGTTTATAAATGCATTTACGGATGGATAGTTGAAATTGCTATTTAGAAAAACAAGGAATAAATTATAAAAAACCGCGACGTGTATAGCAACGGACGGCGAGTCAACGCGCTGGAAAACGCGTGTCCCCGCCATTATCGAAAATTCGCCGCTTCGATTACGTACGGCCAGCGGACATAGCGTGCTCAGCACACATAAGCCGAGGGGGGGAGACACCTTGCATGGTCGAGCAGCAACGGCGCTCGACAACTGCGCGGCAAGAGATAGCAATTTCAGGCTTGCACCGGCACACTCGACGACGTGTTCCTTCCGCGATCGCGACGGCGCGATAGGCGATGAATTAAAGAAGTGCTGATTTAGCGCGTCCGGCGTCAGGGGGCGCGCGCGCGCCTCCATTAGCAAAAATTAGCATACGTTAGCCCCGAGACGCGTTATCGCGCGAAATGGTACGGAGCCGGGAATTATTTTCTCTAATCCAATTAAAAGGGGGAAGGAGAGGCGGGAAAGAGCGGTAAGAAAGAGAGAGAGAGAGAGGCGATAAAAGCTCTCCTCTCGCCACCGTCGGGGTTGCCTCGTCCGCGGCGATCGGTCTTCATTAGCTCGGCTACCAACTTTTCCTCCGGCTTAGCTAAAATTAAGCTCGCATGCTCGCGCTAATCGTGCGATAACGAATTACCGCGGACGGGCGGAGCCGTGGAATCTAAGGGAAACGATGAGCGGTACGTTACCGCGATCGGCGATTGAAACCGCCGCGGTCTCAGCGTCCGGGGGACGGATCGGACGAAGGAATCCCGCCATCACGGGAACGATAGTTTGTAGATTGGAAAAGCGAGGCGAACTATTAATCCCCTTCCCTCCCCCAGCTGCGTCGCGCGTTTTCCACGCCGGCTCGTGCTCGGGGGAAGAAATGGAGATGGCGAGGCGTGCCCTCTTGTTCGACGCGTTATTCAACGTCGTCGTTTGATGGGCTCCAATATGTACCTTCCGGGATCTTGCCGTATAGAACCGGCCTTAACGAAGATCATCCACTCCGTTTGTACAGAGCTCCTCGCGCCTCCTTTCGCCTACGGATTCGTCTTTGAGCAATTTAGAGCGGAGTTTTCCCCAGCGGGACTACGTGCCCGTTTGAAAGGGCGAGGATATAATCGCGTTGTTTCTTTATAATAACGCGTAAGTGAGGGATTGAGGAGAGTATACGGCTCGAGTATATATTTGTACACATTGTATGCATTTTCAAGTATATATTTGTACACTTCAATGAAGTGTGCTTAAACGAAGGGACCCGCGAATATATTTACGTTGTGATGAAAATGTAAGATGTGTATAGAGGCGAGAGTTGTGCGGCGAGTACGTCGCGAGTGCATCGTCGGGGTGGATACAGGGGAGATTCCGGCGGACAGAAGACAATGGCGCGGCGGCAACTTGCAAATTGAAGCGCTGAAAAAACACGATTAATCCCGCCGGTATCGCGTTTCTCGCGTTCCACCGCGGGAGGTAGAGACGGGACCGAAAAACGCACCGACTCTTTCCACAAAGCGCGATCCCGACTCTCGTCTGATTTCCGCGAGTTCGAGAACGAGCGCGAGTATTCGCGCAGCTCGTCAGTAAAACGAAAGAAATCTAATAGGGAAAATCGCGTCTGCCTTTTCGCGCGTACAAAGAACAATTTTCAATTTTTATGCGCGCTCGCCGTCAAACAATCGCGAAAATCACTCACTGTTTGCTGCCCTGTTTGTTCGCACGCACGAGCGATCCAATCTATGGTCGGGCCAATTTTTACGAATTTCCACGTCATCCAGTTTATTGAAATCGTTGGGCGAAGCCAATTTTGGTTGAAATCGAACGGAAACGTGAGCGATATCTTTTTTTTTAATCGGCGTTACCGACTTCGCTGGGGGAAGCGAAATGAATGAAGATCGAGAAAGGGAGCAACGGTTTCGCGTCGGAGGGAAGCTTTATTAAGCACGTAGAACGTATCGGTAACGACACCAAGTCAGCCTTCCTCGCGCCGCAACGATTGCCCTACGTGAAGTATCTCAACTAAATTCCCGCACTCAACTTCGAAAACGTTAAGGGGATGCTGGAGTGATTCTGCACATTTTGCACCTTTTTGTTCCTAGAACCGTCAATTCGTGAAAACATTTGTATAATACAC